>NW_026843611.1:0-78313 GCF_030254825.1 Meriones unguiculatus | reverse complement strand
GATTTTTTCTTCCTCATTCCAAGTGAACTTATATAAGAACATCAATAAGAAAAGTCAACAGTAACAACAGTTGTCCCATTTACCTGAATAGAGAAAGAAAATTCACTGTATTACCTATAGCTGTAAGGTGCTTGGAGGTCTCCAGCATCACATCTTTGTAGAGACTCTTCTGGGAAGGATCCAGCAAGGCCCACTCTTCCCGAGTGAAGTTCACATCCACATCAGCATAGGTAATTGAATTCTAAATGATCCCATACATGAGTAGAACAGAAAGCACAATGGTGACAACATTTTAAATGTATACTTCATTGACAATATATTCATATAATTCTGGTGCTTCCCTGACATCTACTGACACAGAAGTTTTGATGTACTCACCAAGTCATTTCAGAAGGAAACTAAATGAGGAGGTTCACCTCATTTTGGCAACCTTTGAATAGAATTCAGCCTTTCAAGAGAAATGAAAATTAACAGACGTAAAGAAAGCAAGACATGCAAATAGATGAAAACTACGGAACACAGATCACAGACATTGCATGCAAAATTACTACCTAAAAACAGGGGCAAACAGGAAGTACTGGTTCATAACTTTAATTCCGGCATTCAAGAGGCAGAGGTATGTGTATCTCATTGAGTCAAAGGCCAGCCTAGTCTCTGAAACAAGTTTCATGACATCCAGAGGTACATTTAATACCTGAATCCACCACAAAAATCATTCAAATAAAAAAAAAATACTGCAAATTCTGTGATATATCTGAAGTTCCTACAAAGAATTATATATTCAATATATTTCTGTATCTATCTTCCAGAAACCTGAAGTGTCCCAGATTAAACTGTAATATTAATGAGAGCTTACTAAAAGGGAATGCTTGTTCAAACAGGTACAAATGGACGGATGAAAACATTAGTCCTGGAATAGTTGGTCATAAATGAGCAACATAAGGCAGTTGAGGTGGATCAGCAATGAAAAGCTCTTGTTTGTCTTACCAATAACTGGGCTCAATTGCCAGTGCTCATATGGAGGCTCACAACTACCCATTATTCCAAATTCTGAAGTTCTGAGGTCAGCTGCTGACTATTGTTAGGATCACGTACATATGAGGTGCCTAGTAAGACATACAGACAAAATACTACTCACATTCACTCAGTTAAAACAAAACAAATACATGAGACAGGAAGAACGAGACACACCTGCAATCCAATGACTCACAAATCTCAGTCAGTATTAATGTTATGAATACAAGACATCCTGAGAAACAGAATATACTCTCTGCCAAATATAAGAATTCAGTGGACTCAGAAGGGGGAAGGGAGAAGATGAGGGAGGGAGGGGAGGATTGGGAGGGAAAGAGGGAGTGGGATGCAGCTGTGATACAAGTGAATGTATAAAATTATTTAAAAATAAAAAAATATTAATAAAAAACTAAATAAATACAATAAAAATAAAAAAAGAATTCAAGAGTGGATATGGATGAAGATCAATCAGGATGGTAGCATATGCTTGACATATACAAAAAGCTACATACCACATCAGCCAACATATCAAAAGAAAAACTGCCAGGCATATTGGGCCACATTGAATCCTAGCCCTCTGGAGCCAATATGAGGTGGACTTCTAAGTTTGAGGCTGGGATAGATTGCATTCCTACATCTAGGACAGCCAAATCAACACAAAAAACTTGGTCTTCAAAAACAATAAAATTAAAAATGTAAAACTCTCAGGATACCAAAATAGATTAGCAATGAATAGCAATTTCTTTGACTCTTTCTTGAGATTTAGAGATAGACTGGATAACAATGAAGACCATGTGAGCACTGAAGGAAACAGAATGATCAGTTTCAATCATAAGACAGTAGACAGAAACAAAAGGAAATGGTTTGAGATCATAGACACTCAAATCTAATCTCCAGTAAGGAATCTAGACAATTTCCTCCTAGAAAACCTTTTATACCTTCCTCCAAAGAAGCACACAAAGAAAAAATAAATGTTCAATGGTATTCTCCTACTTGATTCTGTGGACCTTTTCCACTCTCTGTTACTGAAGACTCAATTCTCAATGCCCCTAGCACTCCAAAAGAACAGCAGTGGCAGCTCCCCTTTCCTGTGTCCAAGTCTCCCGTGGATTACACACTTCCACTCTCTGTTCTGATTCCGGGATCCCACTCCCAAGTCTTCAGGTAAACCATAGGCCATGCTTGCATAGAGACCAAGGCAGTGTACCAGGGATCTTCTCCACTACCTTTGTTACATCACTCTCAATTCTCAGGATCTTCCCGAGTGTTCCAACAGAACACATATGGCACCATCCACTCCATACCATCGCAGCAAGCCTAACACCGTGAATACACTAGCCAAGCAGATCATTAAAAAAGTAACACTCCGCCAACACACTTTCTGAAATTTGAGATAACTAACAGAAAACTAAGAACAAAATCCCCACACAAGAAAAGAGCACTTGCACCTATAATCAATAAAGTAGAAGGAGAAGATGAAGAAACAATGAAACAAAGGGTTGGTTCTTTGCGAAAAACAAACAAGATAAACCCTTACCTAAACTAAATAAAAGACAGAAAGGAAATATCCAAATTAATAGCATCAGCAATTGTATTAAATATTTTTGTTTCTTTAAAATCCCACTCATATTATGTGAATTTTTTTTTCTATTATCCCCAGGTGTGGAGCAAGAAGCTGCTTCAGTTTGTCCACAGCTGTTACTTATGATTGTCTCGTGCTCTAGCAGGGCTGTGGTTGTGCCACCTGCACATAGTTTAGTTCTGCGTCTTCTGCAGAGGGTACACATGCAGAGCCATGAGAGGACACTGGGTCTTTGAAGAAGAAAGAAGCTGCTGCTCTTCCTGATGCTGTTAACCCACACTGCTACTCTTTTTGCCATTGCTGGTTTGTGGGCTGCTGGATATCCTGGTGACTAAGAGGTATTGCCCCAAAGATCCTGACCACCCTAATCCACAGGAAGTAGTTAAAGAGACCTCTGTTTCTTTCCCCTCTAGCATTCTCTCTCCTTTACCAATTGGGGGTTTTGGAAGGAATAAGGGTTGTAAGGGGGGTATAGGTTTAAGAATCCAAATAAAGGGCTGAAGAGATGGCTTAGTTTAGGAGCACTGGCTGCTGTTCCAAAAAACCCAAATTAATGAGATTTAAACAAACAGTGCCATTTGTTGTTTGCTGTTTCAGTGGGGTTCTGGAATCCACACAAGTAAGACAGTTATTGCACTAAAGAACCCAATGAACCCTAATCAGCATTAAGTAGCTGGAAATCTGCATTCCTTGTCTGTACTAACTGTTTTCTCTCCTAACAAGGGGGGGTGAATGAAAGGGAGGTAGAGGTATTTACGAACCAAGAATAAAGTAGGTATTTGAAAAAGTAAAGCTTACAATTTTGCTCTCAGTAATATCAAATATAATTCCTAGTTGAAAAAAAAAACCTCATGTCACATTTTGTGTTCTTTCCATTGCTTAAATTGTGGCATTCCTGCTCATTTCATTCCAAAGCAATACTTTTGCTACCAAAAAAAATCCCATGCCTCAAACTTCAGGTCAACTGTGTCTATGCCCTTATATCGAAATACCCACTACTGTGAGGCTATATCTGAAAGCCAGAACCCATTTGGGTTCCCCTGGACATATTTCATCAGATGTAAGACTGTTCCAAAGTCTGGAGATGAACTACTGGAGGCATCTCCATACCTGACTTCAAGATATACTAGGAGTAATAGGAATAAAAACTGCATGGTACTGGCATAGAAGTATGCTGGGTGATCAATGGAACCAAATCAAAGACCCTAAAATAAACCCACATACCTATGCATAATTGCTTTTGGACAAAGGAGCCAAAACCATACAATAGAAAAAGACAGCATCTTCAACAAATAGTGCTACTCAAAATACATGTCCACAAGTAGAAAAATGCAAACAGATCCATATTTCTACCCTGCACAAAACTCAATTCCAAGTGGAACAAAAACTTAAACATAAAGTCAGAATCACGAAAAATGCCAGAGGAGAAATTGTGTAACTCCTTTGAACTCACTGGTCTATGAGACAACTTCCTGAATAGAACACCTGCAGCTCAGGCTCTAAAAGATACAATTAAAAAATGGAACAAAAGCTTTTGTAAAGCAGTTGACACTATGAACAAAAGGAAATGGCCATCTACAGATTGAGAAAAGGTCTTCACCACCCTTTATCTGACAAAGAGCTAAAATCCAGAATTATATTAAAGAAATCAAGAAATTAAACATCAACAGACAAAATAATCCAATTAAAAATGGGACACAGGCATAGAGAATTCTCAACAGTGCATAAACACTTAAAAAAGGGCACAACATCCTTACTCATCAGGGAATCACAAATCAAAACTGTCTGTGAGACTCCATCTTACATTTGTCAGAATGACTATGGCCAGAACCTCAAGTAGCAACACATGCTGGCAAGGATGTACAGAAAGGGGAACACTCCTCCATTGCTGGTGGGGAAGCAAATTTATATAACCACTTTGGATATCAATCTGGCACTTTCTCAGAAACCTGGGAAAAGACACACCTAAAGACCCAGCTATACCACTCCTGGGCACACACCTGAACGTTGTTCCACCATCCAACAAGGACATTCCCTCAACCATGCTCATAGCAGCATCATTTCTACTAACCAGAAACTGGAAACAATCTCTATGCCTCTCAACCGAAGAGTGGGTAAAGAAACTGATATTTACACAATAGAATACTACCCAGCGGTTAAACACAAGGAAATCATGAAATTTGCAGGCAAATGGATGCAACTAGAAAAGATCTTCCTAAGTGACATGACATAGACCCAGAAAGACACACAGAAAAGACAGTAGTAAGCCTCAAGGACAACATACACAGGACAATGAGATTCCCTTTTAGAGGACAGAGCCTCAGAGTCTCCTCCTCACCAGGGAATCCACACTCAGAAAAGCTGACAGGGCAAGGGCCTCTGCCCAGGGCACCACATACATACTGGCTCACAATCCATCCCACTTCTAACACGTGGAACTCTCCTAGCTCAGCAAACCAGCTTTTCTGGGACTGGCATCAATGAACCCCATGGTCCCTATGGCATAGCTTGTGGTCCTGGATATTGATCACTATAGAAGCACCAGAGAAGAATCTTAGAAAGACTCTGCAAGGTACTTTGTACTGGTCCTCCTTCCTGGTTGTGTAGCTTCCCCAGAGTCCATCATCATTTGCTTAATCCAAGCATTTGGGCCTCAGGGCTCTGGCAGATCCTCTACTGGAGGATTAGAGATAAGGGGACTCAGACAGCACAAACCATCTCAGCTCTGCTCTAGGGCGGACAGAGCCTCAGCCTAGTAAATTAGTAGTTTAATAAATGTTTCCACTCTCCCAGGGAACATATTTATTTTACAAGTCACAGCGTGCTGCATGTACACATTTCATTACCCTCTCACTGTCCAATGCAGCCATCTCTACCTCACAGCTGAGAATTCCTGCATCATCCCTCAGTCAAATGCAAACAGTAACAAAAACTGAAGCCTAAAGGAGGCTTGAATTTGAAAGAAAAGAGTAGCAAATAAGAGATGAATGAAAAACTAAAAATTAAATGACATGATTCTTCCTAGGTATGGTGGGGAGAAAATTTATTATCCCTAGAAAGGCACACACACCGGCAAGTACTTCTGGGAGAGCCCAAGGTGAACACATCCCTGAGCCATGGGAGGACAGGGAGGAGAGGAGAGGGGCACGCCAAACTATGAGACTATGACAGTAAATAGATGAAACAGATCAGGGAACCAAATTGCGTAAATAACAGAAAGAAAGGCAGCTGGGTTAAGGGCCCGAGCCCTGGGCTCGAGGGCAGTGTATTTCAGCCATAGCCTGTAAACAGGGAGGGACTCGGCGATGCTGGGCAAATTTGGTAGCTAATTCTGCTCTGAACTGTTAAATAGGCACCTCAGCCATTTGTCCCAGGATTTCAGTCTTAACAGTGCCCAGGTCGCCACATCCAGTCTGCTCACAGTCCATCCCACTTCTAACACGTGGGACTCAGTCAGCTCATCATTCCTAAGGCCAGGACAAAGTACCTAACAAGCAGCTGCTGACTGCCAGGTTCCATCCAGCCGGAAAAGGACACCAGCTCCTGCTGCTCAGCCCTCAGCCTCCTACTCCACCACCATGTTGGGTGCTGCAGCCACACACTCACCATGGTGCCGTTTTGGAAGTCGCCTGAAACCCCTCACAGGACGCAGCAGCTGAGCTCAGACCACTGGATGCCAAACACTCCTGAGAGCTCAGCTTCCAAATGGAACCTGAAACCTGGCACCCGGAAGAACCCTCCTCTTCCTCTGAGTACAGGATTCATCTGGAAGTCTTGATTGGCCAGTGAGTCTTGAGGGACATGAGCACCTTCCATAGGGTCACAGTGTACTGAAGAGACAAAGCAAAGTGCTTCCTGGCCCAGGTGAAATGAATGCATGTTTGCTAATTACGAAGAGTAGTGAGGGCCTGGCTTAGGGAGGAAGCTCAGGAGAATCCTATGCTCCAGGAGGGACTTTGGATCCATGATTCGACCTTTGGGTTCATATGTGGAGAATCAGGGTCACACCTTTCCCAAATCGGCAGAGATTTTTTAAGTAGATTTGTTCCTGTTGTCTAATAACCTACCCTTCCATCTTTCAGCTCTCTGTAAGCTCTTCCTCCTCCTGGAATCAATTGGGATAGCTTGAACAGCCCATTATTCAACTTGCAGCGGAGTGAACAATCTGTCCACAGGCAGAAGGCTATCACGAATATTAACAATTAAACAGCGATTTTAGGAAACAAAAGGAGATTTTTTGTGACTTCACACTGGTACAGGTTAACTACAGCTACTTTTCACCTGGTTGGTATGAGATAAACTTGGGAGAAAAGCAGGAAACAGATGATACATAATTTGGAGCATGTGTATCATCCTCATGATAAGGTTAGTTCTTTGTTCTCACTCCTGATTTGGTCCTCTATAGGCCACACAGGACATTTATTGATCATGTACAACTGATTACCTCACTTCACATTGTTACAGTCAACTCCTGTCACAGCAAGAATGCTTTCTCCCTCTTTCTTGTCCATTCCCTTCGGTGCTGTGACTTTAAAAGCTCCAATACTGGTCAGTTATCTCACTTTGTACACAGTTCCTCCTTTATTTGTAAGGCACCAATTAAAGCCAGAGAGGTTGGAAAAACTTCAGTCCCTTATAGGTCCTAAAAGACCACTGAACCCCTTCTTATCTCTGCTCTAAACCTGCCCTTCTACCCTATTCTTTCCCACAGATGAGATTCTCCCTATGAGAACTCAGCCTTTCTGCTGATAAAGCCCTGGTACTAGGCAAGGTGGTTCCTAGTTTTAGCTGGGCTAAGCCCCTGACCTGCAGTCCTATTTGGTTGATGAACCACTAGCCACATGGTCCAGTTCCATTTCCCCTTTCTCATGCACAGGAATGGCTTCTTCATATTCTCTTCTCTTTGGGAAACATCTAGTTTCTACACTGATATTTGCCCTACTCAAATGTCTCATACCAAGGAACACTAAGAGTGATCAGAAAGTAAAAGCGATTTCCTGTATTTCTTTTCTCAAAGTCCTCTTTCTCTCTTCTTGTTATCCCACTAAATAAAAATACTCTCTGGTTTCTTTTTATACTCTCAAAAGAAATGTGAAAATTAAACTGTAAACCTTAAGGTGACCACATGGTATGAACAATATTAATCATAATTAATTCTCTGTTTATTTTATCTCCTTTTAGATAAGGACAGGAACAGCTCTCATTTTAAATTGGTATGGATTTTTCTAAAAATTCCAAGTTATATTTTACAACATGCTCTACAATATTCTCCAACCCTGGTTCAACATAATTTTTAGATGATGCTAAAATTTCAAGGTTATAAAAGTCTATTCAAATTAGCTAATTTAAAATGCATGTCTAACTGCCTGTGACTTTATTTATTCCTAAATTACTAAATAAATGCTATTATTCCTGCCATGAGCTGCCTGTGATCCGCATATACCACTAGGCTTTCTGGCTAATGCATTTAGTAAAATAAATTCAAGGGTAATTTTAAAATTGCTTTATAATGTTCTACTATAGTGTTATTTATTCTAAATCTCACAACTCGAGAGTTAGTAAGTAAAAGTTTTGACCAAAATACCTTTAAAGTATATGATATAGTTCCAAGCATACTATAAATTAATATCTGTTAATTTTAGAGTCATTTATTTATTCATTTTAAAGGTAGGTCATTATGCTATATCTTCACTATAAAGGTTAAAATATTCTTGGTCTTATTTTCTATATAAAAAAACATTATTAATCTACAGTACAGCCTTAGACATTTTATAAGGTATAGACAATGTTTATGACTTTTAAGGTTCCAACTTAATAGGGACAAAACCTAAAGCCCTAATATTCAATGGTTAACAAATGCAAGTTAATGGTCAGTCATCTCATACATGATCAAGTCCTCTAACATGTCCAAAAATATATTTATATTCCTACAGATGCAAAAATGGTGTCACTGCTATCTTTTTTAATATTTTTATTTTTATTATTACTTACATCTTATTAACTCTGTATTGCAGCTGTATCCCGCTCCCCCATTCTCCTCCCTTTCCCTCACTGCTATCTTAATTGAACAGCTAAGGATGGTCCTTGAGTCACCATACAGGAGCAGGTAATAAGAATAAGAGAGGTGTCTTCCTGACAGGCTCATCTATGGCTTAAACTTTGCTCCAGACCTTGGCTGCTGCTCTGAGACTGTTGGCATTCCCACACAGAAAACAAGAGGTCTTCAGTGCCCCATCCAGTGGGGGTATAGCCTAAAGTCAATTTCACCAGGGGACTGCTTGAAATGCAGCCAAAGGGGACACTGGTCCCATGGCTGCCTCAACAAGCCATGACTACCTGCTGGCAGACTGGTTTCTGGAAGACAAAATGCTCCCATGCAGGCTTGTCCTCTATGCCCAGCCACGGTGGCTTAACCAGTATAACAGCCACAGATACTTCCAGCCTTTCTGCTCCTTGGCCTGGTTGAGAACAAGTGGCTCCTAGATTAAGCGACCCTCACCACCCTTGCTCAGCCCACAGTAATGCTGCAGGTCTGTTTTGGCCTCAAAGTAGGGTTCCGTGGTCATATTGTCAATTTCTGGGTTGGGAGACTTCAGAGGCCTCCTCTGTTCTCTTTATATGCAGCAGACCAGGCCTTAAGCCTCACTGGTAGAGTTGTAAGTTCTAGTTTGCTATCACATCCAAAAAACAGGCCACGGATGTAACCTTTTGCCATCCCTTTGGCTAAAGAACAATAAATGTTCACAGCAGTCTCATGGTAGGTAACTAGACACAAAGGCCTAAGGAGAAGAAGTTTAAGTTATAAAGGTTCTACAAAAAATGTTTGAGGTTCTAAGAAAGGGTTTTAAGGTTGATAAATGCAAACTTAAAAATTGGTTAAACCTCTTTTCCATAAGGTATAATCATAGTAAAAGTTAAGAACAAATGAGCTTTTGTCCCATCTACTTCATGAAAGGCTTCTGCCTTTCCACAGTTCACATTTGAAAATGTTGATCTTGTTAACACAAAGGTGTATGTCTACCACCTTTTCTACAATGTGTATTTCAATGCATGTTGCAATGGTGATACTGCCATCTCTAAAAGTTTATCTCCTTTATAAAACTTAAAAGTGATACTGTAAGCTGCAAAAAAGCCACCTGAATCCACCTCTCAGATCAATTAGGCTCCAGATAAATACTGCACCTATTGTCTATCTTAAAAGGTGAGATTCCTCCCTCTCCCTTCCCTGGTTTTGGAACTCTTCTTTCTTGGCTACCCAGTTGCTATATCCACACATCCAACACCAGTTGACTGATGCTTTCCTTTTCATGTTCCACATAAATATTTCCCCTTTTTCTGAGAGACTGATGGGTATCTTTCCATTTCCCTGGGAAAAGGAGGTATCCTGCCTTTTGGCCGACCCCCACACAGATGCCTTCCATTGGTTGAATCTTCTTTTTCTTTTTACCAACAAGGTTCTTGGCTTTCCTTTCCTCTCCTGTGTAGGGTGTTTCCTCTGAAAATCTTAGTACTAGTTGAGCCGTGTCTCCCGACAGTATTCCCTGTGGCCACTGTGTTGTAAGCTGTGATTAATATTTACTATTGGTTTATCTTTTATTAAAGCTTGCTGTTAATCCTAAAGAGCTGTATGAACAAATCACCACACAGAGACCTGGTTTATTTATGTAAATTAGAACACAATGTTGGACAATAGTTACACTCTCCTAAACCTCCAAACCCTCATAGTTTCCTAACATTTAGATTTTGCCCATTATACTTGCTTTTTGTGAAATCTCAGGTCTGGTTCATTCTCTCCATGCTGTTCCAAGATCTCTTCTCCAGGTCTCTCTGATAGCTCTCCTCAAGCCTTACTCTCCCAACTCTCTTCCCATCTTCCTGTCCTCTGGCTTCTCCCTCTCTTCGTGCTTCCTTTCCCTCCTCAACATTGTGCCTAGTTACTTTATTTTGGATGTTTGCACAAAGTTGAGACAGGTGATGTTTAGAATAAGTATCACAATGCAATGTCTGGATTGAAACCAGGCAGTGGGGGAGAGAAATCAGCATTTGAATGAACAACGGTAAAGTGTATTACATTTCAAAATAACATTATACCAACATTTACCACTTTAAGTCCAATAAAAGGCTCCTTTTCTTTCAATACAAGAATAATTTTGAAATTATGAAAACTGTTAGGTAAAATCTACATGTGCAATGTCCAGTGCATGTGTATTTAGCAACTTAGGAGAAAGTATCTGATCATCTTGTCTATCTTGACAAGTTTAAAGTTCTATACCTAAATTAACTTTTATCCCTATTGGTATTACCTATAGGAAAGCATTTCTTAACTTCTAAACAACTTAAGCTTAATTGTGGCACTATAACTCTTTGGTCTTCAACCACATCAGAGACTTGAGAAGTAATAAAATTAGGTATTAGAGTACATAGGAAGTGCATGTCAGCAACTTTCAAAAATTAAAAATTGACAGATACAGTTTGCTGCCTGAACAGTCATCCATAACTTTCTGTAAGGTTGGAGCATCATCTTCAGCCTTCTGGCTCAGAATATTTGACAGACATATATGTGAAACAGGCACTATTTAGGACTTGCTTACCCTGTCTTGGCAGAGTTCAGCAGCAAACTTGTCCTGCATTATCTTGCCCATTTTTTGGCAGAATTTGTCTGTCCTGAAGCAAGGGTATTTTCTTTACCCGAGTGGCTTGTTTGCCACATTTAAAGCCATCTCCATATGGAGGTTCTTCGATGCTCATTAGCTTCTTTCAGGTAGGTGGGGTGCTGCCAGGAGATGACCTGTCTCATTGTCAAAGAATCTTTAAAATAATAAAGACATTTTAAAATGCCATATTCTGTAGGTCTCTGAAGTTTTTGAAGGCTACCTATCTTTATAAAATCGATCTGTCTACAAAATCATATCTATCTGTTAAAGCTCAGATGTATGCTCATGTGATAAATTAGACTAGTGTCTGACATGACTATGAGTTAAATAACTAGCAATTAACTTGCATTGCCCAGTATCCTAATCAGTTTTTCATAGCAGTTTAAAAGTATTGGAAGTTACTTTGAATTTGTATCAATATACTAAAGCTTATACCAATGTATCAAAAATACTTATTTTTGTATCAGTATGCAAATTCCTATACCAGAGTTAAAATTAACCTTGCTTGAGAATAACATATAAAACCCTAAGTTGAGTAGATTCAATAATCGTCCTTTTGTCTTACTCGTATATGATATCCCTGTATACTATTTTCTTTTTAACCCCCTTTCTCCTTATATAAGAAAGAAAGATAGAGAAAGGAAAAGACAGAAATCCCTGAGTATAACCTTGTTTCACTCTGAATATGACCATTAATAATGATAAACATCTCCCAATTACAATAAAATGTCATAGCCATAGCAAACAACCAAAAACATACCCAACCCCCTTTAAGGAAAGTTGGATGTTGTTCTCATGGATTTCTTCCAGCTGACATTTTGGACATGTAGAAATCCTGTAAGCAGCCCAAGTAAAATTGGGAAAAAATGGTTAATTAAGCAAACAATAACATTTGAGGTCCAGTCTTTGAATGTTGAGAAATTTCAGGCTTAATAAAAGTCCTCTTTGGAACAGTCTAAAATACTGGACCAATTAAGATTAGTAGCTTTCTTCAACTTTCTTTTGGGAGCAGGCTTTGATGAGATACAGCAGTTGAAGCAGTTGAGCCAGGAACAAACAAAATGCTGGAACATGCAAGATGCTGGAACAGATGTGTCAATGTCTCAGCATGCTGAAGAATGATTCTGTTAGGTTTGATCTAGCATCTCTGGTGTCCAGTTCTTTTATTCTGCAAACATATAATTTCTCACAAGCATTATAGAGTTCTAAAATTATAAATGTATGAGATGTGTAGGATGCAACTAAACTGTAAGCCAATTCTATCTATGCAAATTAAAAGATTAGCATAATATATTTTAAGGTCATTTTAGGCAAGGATTTATTGGCCAAGTATTGTTGAAGTTCTGGGTAGAGACAATTTTTTTTAATCTCTCAGTTAGTTTTAGAGTTGTTCCCGTGTAAAGGGATCAGAGTAATATAAATTACCATTATTATTGAACACAGAGTCATTATCCTGTTGAAATCAAAAGAAGGTTGGATAAGTTAAAATAGCTTTTGGGTCTCTTGCGTGCCTGTTGTATTAGACCAAGCTGCTACCTATTTCCCTAGAAAAGCCTCCCATTAGAGACACAAGCTGGTTGTCTTGATCAATAGAAAATGCATGTTTTAAGTAAACTTTATATAAACTCCTTTCTAATTTTGAATATAAGCATACTGTAAGTATCTTGTACCTGTTTAGAGGATTATCCCTAGATTTTTATATATAACTATGTAAAGCATTTTTTATATTTAGCTATGTGTCCTATCCTTTTTTATATGGAATGGGTAAAGTTATGCCTTTATAGTCAAACTTTATATAACCTCCCTCTTACCTTTAGCATTTAAGCATACCCTAGGCTTCTTGTACCTGGGCTTTACATTGATCATGGCTATTTTTTGGCTTGCCCCTTTTTTGTACAGAGTGGACAGTTAAGCCTTTAGAGCCACACTTTATATAAACTTTCTTAGCATTAAGCATATAAACTCTCTTACCCTTAGCATTTAAGTATATCCCAAGCATCTTGTACCTGGGTTTTGACATTGGTTTGTGCTATTCTTTGGCTTGCCCATTTTGATATGGGATGGACAGTTTTGTTTTTTCAACATATGAATATAATTTTTGAGTGTTTCTGACTAAACTAAGATGGCATGTATTTTGCCATGTTTAAGCCTCCTGTGTCTTTTTTACATAGGCATGGCCAGCATTTTCCCTGTGAAAATGTTTCACATTTAAAAGGATAAGGCAGTTTCTAGAGCAGTGTGACATTATCTCTCTTTACATAAACCTAAAATATATGTGAATCCAACCTTTAGAGCAGTAAGGACATAACATCTATTATTTAGACAAAAAGAATTTATATAGCAACCTAAAAGAAAATTTTGTCATTTTGAATCTTAGAGTATCCCTGCAAGTGGCTAAACAGCTGGAGTTGCCATCTTGGCTTTTATTATGTAAATTAGCTTGATCCAGAACTCAGAGACTTGCTTTTTTCTTTTTACTTTGTGTTGGGAGGAAAGGCATGTGCCTTCACTAGCCTGTTAAAATACATATATATATATATATGTATTTGAACATATCTATCTATCTATCTATCTATCTATCTATCTATCTATCTATATGTATAGATATATATGTTCCTTTGCTATCTTGTGCTCCTCGGCGGGTTTAAGAGTCTTTCTTAAAGAGACAGTAATTGACCTGGGAGTTTTTAGGTTTTAAGTTTGGGTTTCATCACTGGGAGCTTATTACTCCCACAAAGTTATGATAAAGTATGATTTAAAGAATTGGGATACTTAGATTAGTTGGGTGTCATTTCTTGTAAGTTGCTGTTAAAATTTACTATTAATTATCTTTTAGTAATGCATGCTGTTAATCTTAAACAGCTGTGCAACCAAATCACCACACAGACACAGGGATCTCTTGAGTTAACCTAGAACAGAATGCTGGGCAATAGGTACTCCATCCTAAACCTCCAAGCCCACACAGTTTCCTAACATTTAGATTTCCAAATTTTTCTTGCTTTCAGTGATATCTTTGGTCCAGTCCATCTCTCCACAGTTCCAAGATCTCTCCCCCAGCTCTCTCCTCCCTTCGCTCTCCTCTCACCCTTTCTCCTCCGACTCATTTCCTGTCCTCTAGCTCCTCCCCTCTTTCCTGCCCAATGGCTCCTCCCATTGCTCAACATTGTGTCTAGTTGCTTTATTTGGGCCTGTTTACACAAAGTTGAGACAGGATTCTTAGAGTAAGTATCACAATGCAATATCTGAATTGAAGCCACAGAGTGGGGAGGGGAGAAGAGAAATCAGCATTTGAATGAACAAGGGTAAGGTGTATACATTTCAAAGGAACATTAAAAGAAAAGAGAACACACTAGCACTCCATGTGACTGGGTCTGTGTCCAGCCCTAGGATGATGTATGTGTTAAGGGTATGTAAGTGACCCTAGTCTATATGTGTATACCACTAAGATGAATGGGGAGGGTTGGTCTATGGGGGATGGGATTCAGCATCAACTTTTGGGAAGTCCTGAATGTTCATTTCTTCTGGAAGTTGGGATCTACATGGATCAAGATCAGCAACAGTGTGTGATCTCCTCAGAAGAGTGTAAGTGATGTGTTTGGTGGTGTCCTTGACCAGAAGGGATGCCAAGGAGCAGGTTGAGCTGATGTCTGTGGGTTCAGTTGGTATTTTTCACACTTAAGAGGCAAGGCACTAGTTTCTGGAGAAGGAAAGAGTACAAGGATCTGTCTTGGTATCCTTGGAGAGAGTGAGGGTGCAGGGCAGACAGAGAATACAGGAGGCCAAATGAGGGGTTTAGGGGGGAATATACAAGGGATTTTGTGCCAGATTTTGCATCTCTGTCACTTAGACTCATTTGGGCTGGACCATCCTGGATCCATGTTCCAGGTGCTTCCACTGTTTGTGTGGTCTGGGTGACCAGTGAGCTGTGGCTTCAATGTTGGGTACTCATCCCCAGGAACCCCAATACTGCTTTCAGGGGACCAGGAGGGATCCAATGTCTGGGTGCTGGAGAGGAAAGTCCCTGGACCTGATGATCTCCATTCACTGGCATATCTGTCAAGTGCTAGGGGTCCATTTTTCCTGACTGTCAGACCTGGGAAACAGCTCTGGGGGTACCAGATCTATTGACCCCAAATTGTCCCAAGAATCCTGAAGATGCTTGAAGGGAATTAAGAGAGATTAGATGTCCGGCTGCAAGAACAGAGGTTCCCTAGACCTGGGGGTCTTCACTCGCTGGCATCAGCATAAAGTGTGCGGCCCCCATGGTTCATGACTGTCAGACCTGGCAGGTAGCCGTGGGGGGGCTGGGTTTAATTGACACTAACTGTCCCACGAATACTGAAGCTCCCTTGAGGGGAGCATGGACCATCTGATGTCTGGCTGCTGGAGTGGAGGTTCCTGGACCTGGGGATCCTCACTCCCTGGGATGGGCAGAAAGTGCAGGAGCTCCACACTTTGACTCTCAAACAGGAAAGATGACCATGGCGGGGTTGGGTCCAATAGGTCTCAACTCACAGGATGTCCCCTGTAATCAGCGAAAATTCAAGGCTGAAGCTCTGGATCCAGCTTCCTATCCCCTAACCGGTTTCAGAGTCTCAGATCCTCTGCCCCTCTAAAACAGGCCACACTGGTCACCACCATCTTGGAAACCTTCCACACTTTGAATAATTCCAACAGGAAATGAAGACTGCAAGTCTAGTTCCTGAAGCAGACAGAGATGTCCCAAGCAAATCTATCTTCTAGATCCTCATGTGTGATATAAAAGATAGATTTACAATATTCATCTATGTATGTCAAAAGTGGCTCACATACCAAGGGGAGAGATCACAAATACAGAAAATATCAAGGAAATGTCACCAATCAGGACTGTGTTTGCAGTTCTGAGATAAACAGCTATGGTGAGCTAGTCCAACCTTAGAATAAGGCTGCTTTTGCCCCTAGGCAGGTTGGTTCAATAAAGGAAGAGGAGTTCATTGCAGCTACCCAAGACTGCTATCTTTCTCAGAACTGTGACATCAATATAGAGAATTCTCTTCTTTTTATTTCATGTGCATTGGTGTATTGTGAAAGTGATGGACCCTGGAGTTCTAGGCAGCTGTAAGATGCCATGTGGTTGTTGGGATAAAACCCAGGTCATCTGGAAGACCAGTCACTGCTTCAAACCACTGAGCACTCTAACCCTGAGAAAGCACCTTTTTAAGCTTTAAATGTCTTTCAGATGTATGCATGTTTTGTGTTCATGTGTCTGTGTACCCTACTTGAAATGGCCAAAGTGGGCAACAGAACCCATGGGAACGCATTTACAGGGTACATGCTGGCTAGCAAGTGATATCTGAAATGGAACTTGTCTTCTGTAAGAACATCCAGTGCTGTTAACTTCCATGCTATCTCCTGCCACCATTTATTTAAAACTTTTTCTACAGATGTTAATTAAAATATATTATACCATTTCCCCTTTTCTTCTGCTATCTCCATGTCTTTCTGAATTCCTTCCTTCTAATGTCTTAAAAAAGAATGTGTGAATAAGTATGGACCTACTAAGTCTATTCCTATTGGTTGTGAGGATAAGGTATAAGGTTTCTGTGCTGAACCCTTTGTGTAGGATATATAATTAAGGAGTGTATCCCTGCCTGAGGCTAATCCCACAACATGGAGGGAGTTCTAGTCTTCAATGCCCACAGGAGTCTAACCCTGAAGAGACCTAAGCTGTCTTGGACAGGAAACATTAGAAAGCACAGGGTGACAAATTCCTTAGATAACCCATGGTGCTGGAATGGCCTTGATGTTCTGGAGCTGTGGGGAGGACTATGGACATTGGTCTCAGCTAATCAGTCTCTCTTTGTTCTGTGGACCTCCCATTATACCATTGATCTAGGATGTTTCCTTGGATTACTTTGACATCTTGTACTTCCTGCCAACTCTTTCTAAACACCATGACTACAGGCCTGTGTTACCATGCCTGGCTTGGATGGTTTCAACCTCAGTGATTTACTAGAATGTTGGGATGAGTATAATGAATAGTTACACTTAACTATGTTGAGAATCTCCTTATGTCTGTGAGGCTAGTTTTCACTATCGGTTGAATTAAGAACAGAACTCCAATATACTTTGATGTGTCACAAATTCTCACTGTTAAAGAAAAAAAAAACAAAATAATTTTCTTTATACATAAAGGAGAGGAGTTTAAGCCAAGCAACTGCACCTGAACAATGCTTATTTCCATTACTGGACTTAGGACCAGAGCCTGTGTCCTGCCTACCATGACCATTTGAACTCAGCAACTCACTCTAAGTAAGCCCACAGAAAAACTGAATTATTGTGGTAGACCATGCGCAACTACATTGCAGGTACTAGGGAGGCAAGGTAAGCAGATCTATTATGTACACTAAGTTCAAGGTTAGCCTGAAATTTATAGTGAGAGTATTATTCCAAATAAAAAAGAGAGAAAACAATGTTTAAAAATGAAAATATATTTAATTAAGCTATTTATTTATTACAATTTATTCCCTTTGTATCATGGCTGTATCAACTTAAACTCTGACCATTTACACCCAGCCTCCCAATCTCCCCCATGCACCTTCCCTAATCCACATATAGGGGTTGAGGGAAAAAAGAAAAACAATGGTTAAAACACAAATTATTAATGAAAACTGGAAACATATTGACATATTTATTCAGTGTGACTAATTTTGAACAGTGATGAATATATAACCTTATGTTGTTTCTTTCTTCCCACAGGTAATATTTGCTAATTGAGGAAATGGTAAAGTATTTAATTGCCAGCTTATCCAAACAGTTCTCAGGGGGTTCCCAGTTTCCAAGGAATAAGGCCATGGAAGCTACCATGGAGGAATCCTAAATGTGGGCAAAGAGAAGTGTGTACAGAGAAAAAGAGAGAGAGAGAGAGAACAAACAGAAAACAGAGAAAGAGAAGAAAAGCACATAGAAGAAAACAAAATATCTGGGTACATAAGGAAGAGCCTCTGGGAGAGGGCAGGCCCATTCTACTAGACTGAAAATTTAAGGGTAGAGGTGGGGAATGCCAATCATACCCTTTAGAAGCTGGGAGTGAGTGATGCTGGGACAACTGGAAGCCAGAAAACCTTCTGTCAAAAAGGCACCTCAGCAGCTTGTCTTAGGTGTGAAGTACAACATATGGTAAAACATTCATCCTTTAGGTTTAATAGGTTTAGAGAGCAAAGATACACAACTAAGTAATCTCTCCAAGCCATACATTAAAAACTTCCTGCCTATAAGTTGCTCCCTCATTCTTAGCATATTTCTTTCTTGTTAGGAATTCAAAGAGTGACATAATGCTATTGAGCAGAAAATATCTCATCTAGGGGAATAGGTCTTTTCATCAATGACAGTCCAGACCAGATTAGAATTTCAAGGAGTCCATTGATTTATTAGATGTTCACCTAAGGGATATATAAGAATGTTTATTCAGAATATCCATATTCCTGCCAGGCAGAGAGGTTGCAGTGATGACACATGGGGAGAGAGATTTAAAATCAATTTGAGACCACCAACTGGCAGCCTACATGGTATTCTGACTGACATATATATACATGTATCTGAGAAGACAAGGAAATAGGGAAAGAAGTGGAGAGTTGACCCACCACAGATGAGTAGATACAGAGACTACAGTAGGAGGCAGCTTGTCCTCGATACAGCCCAAGAATTAATTGCTCTCTGGGACTTTTATCCTTTCTTTAACATCCAAATCTACTTCCCTTTTTTTAGCACACAAATCTCCTTCTCCATGTTCCTCAGGTCTCTGTAAATGCCTGATATCTCCAGCCTTCTATTGACATCTGTTTAACCTCAGGCTCCCCTGACAACAACCTCCACAGCATCTGAAGTCTTCACCACTCAGGGCTCCTAAGTGAATGTTTGCATGCATCAGGGGAACAGAATACAAACCATTTCAGAAAGGTTGGTCTTCATGCCTTCAAGTTCATTTTCTGTCTTTGCACTAGGCATAATCTCAAAAAAGGATATACCTGACATATGTCTTGGTGGGTTCCCATTGATACCTATTTACCAGCTGTGAGATAAACTCTGTCTGGTGGCTTTGGTTCAGTGGTCAGCCACTTTTTTTAACACTTGTATTTTCAGTTGGTCTCCTGGCCAGTTTTTGGATACTTCCATATTTTTTGTGAAGATATTGGCTCAGAAACTTCTTTAAGCACCAAGCCTAAGTTACTTTCTTATGTTCTCAATCTTCTCTTTCTTCTGGGTCATCAGGGCTGAGTTAAAGATGAAGTTAGAATCAACCTTTCCCACCTAAATGCTATTCATCACACTTTCATGGGGCTAAACACGTGGCTCAGTGCCTAGGAGAACTGGCTGCACATTTTCATTTTCAAACAAATTTTATCATTGAAATTGCCATGAATTCATCAATTATTACATAACAATATGTTTATAATGTGAAAAAAGACAATGTTTTATCGATGTAATATCTCAACTAATCTTATTGGAGCATCAGGGAAACAGAGCTGTAGGAAAGAATTTTGGTGTCCAAAGCTGGAAATCAAACCTCAATCCTCATATTAACATGGCCAAATGATATGCAACAAAGTTGTTTCCCACTCTTTACATATCTGACATGGATTAAAACCACATAATCCTGTCACATGCACACACCAGAAGTGTTTCTTTTTTAGGTAAATATCCTTGTTGTTACATTATATAGAATCTTTATAGTATATATATCCTATAGAATACAGCACTTCAAGATGAAATGACAAATGGATGAGTAGGAGGAACATACAGAATCACAGAACGTCCAATCATATATACATGTTCATATCACATCAAGCTATGTAGTGAGTTGCAGTTGATTACTCATTAGACCACTTCATTACATCTCTATGAAACATGAAAACACAAAGCCTTGAATTACCATATTAAACACATTCATAGGGTTTCACTTCAGTAAGATTCATTCATGAATGTGAAGCCTATAGAAATGTAGAAAGGTTTCAATATACTAAAAACATTCACAAGGTTTTCTCTCCAGTATACTTTCTTTCGACGCTTTGAAAAAATGTGACAGGCAAAGGGTTTACTGGTTATATTCATAGGGTTTCAGTCCAGTATGAAAACTTTCAGCCTTTACGAGATCACAGCAATGTGCAAAGCCTTTACAACGTTGAGTATATTCATTGGGTTTCACTCCAGTATGAATTCTGTCATGACTTTGGAGATCACTGCAATGTGTGAAGGCTTTACCACCTTAATTACATTCACAGGGTTTCTCTCCAGTATGTGTTCTCTTATTATTTTGTTAATTTCCTTTCCGTGAAAAGGCTTTCCGCCACAGATTACATTTTTATGGCTTCCCTCCAGTATGTGTTCTTTTATGCACTTAGAGACAACTGGGTTGTGAAAAGCATTTAACACAATGATTACATTCATAAGATTTCTTTGCAGTTTGAATTCTTTCATGCCTCTGAAGACCACTACAACATGCAAAGGCTTTACCATATTGATTACATTCGTAGGGTATCTCTCCATTGTGTGTTCCATTATGCCTTTGCAGACTGCTGGCTTTTTTAAAAGGCTTCATCACATTGATTACATTCCTAGGGTTTCTCTCCAGTATGTGTCTTTTTGTGCACATGGAGATTACTGGATTGGGAAAAGGCTTTACCACAGTGATTACATCTGTAGGGTTTCTCTCCAGTATGTGTTCTTTTATGACTGTGGAGATTACTGACTTGTGAAAAGTCTTTCCCACACTGATTACATTTGTAGGGTTTCTCTCCAGTATGTGTCCTTTTGTGAACTTGGAGAGTACTGGATTTTGAAAAGGCTTTACCACAGTGATTACATTTGTAGTGTTTCTCTCCAGTATGTGTTCTTTTATGTACATGAATACTATTGGGGTGTGAAAAGGCTTTATCACACTGATTACATTCATAGGGTTTCTCTCCAGTATGTGTTCTTTGATGCACTTGGAGTGAACTGAGGAGTGAAAAGCCTTTATGACATTGACCACATTCATACGGTTTCTCTCCAGTATGTGTTCTTTTATGAATATGGAGACTACTCAATTGTGAAAAGGCTTTCCCACACTGATTACATTCATGAGGCTTCTCTCCAGTATGTGTTCTTAAATGCTTTTGAAGACTTCCGTGTTGTGAAAAGGCTTTCCCACACTGAACACATTCATAGGGTTTCTCTCCAGTATGTGTTCTTTTATGCACTTGGAGTGTACTGAGGTATGAAAAGCCTTTACCACACTGATTACATTCATAGGGCTTCTCTCCAGTATGTGTTCTTTTATGACTCTGGAGATTACTGACTTGTGAAAAGGCTTTTCCACAATGATTACATTCATAGGGCTTCTCTCCAATATGTGTTCTTAAATGCTTTTGAAGATTTCCATGTTGTGAAAAGGCTTTCCCACACTGAACACATTCATAGGGTTTCTCTCCAGTATGTGTTCTTTTATGCACTTGGAGTGTGCTGAGGTACGAAAAGCCTTTACCACACTGATTACATTTGTAGGACTTCTCTCCAGTATGTGTTCTTTTATGACTCTGGAGATTACTGACTTGTGAAAAGGCTTTCCCACACTGATTACATTCATAAGGTTTTTGTCCAGTATGTGTTCTTCTGGGCATTAGGATATTCCTGGGCTGGGAAAACGCTTTACCATACTGCTTACATTCATAGTGCTTCTCATAAATATGTTTTCTTTCATTCCTGCAAAGATAATTAGGTATCTGTAAGATTTACAATAGTCATTACACTGATGAATCTTTTTCTTGGCGTAAATAAGTTTGCAATTTCGTCTAATTGTAAAATGAAGTTGCCTCTTAACCTTTTATCACTCTGTTTATATTCATAGTTACCCCCTTGACTGTGGGTGTTTTGTATCTTCCAAGATACCTTTGGTGGTAAGAAACTTTAATACATAGACAACTTACAGCATCATTTTTAGATAAGTGGGTTTTCACATATTTAAAAAGACCTAGAAGCGGTCAGCTTTACCACAGTGACTGAATTCATAAACTTTCCTGTATTGGACTCATACTACATTTGTAAATGAACCATAATAGACACAAAAGTTTCCACAGGGACAGAAATTATAGGGATTTTCTGTAGTGAGAGTTTTTTTTTTTTTGCTATATTCCCAATGAGTTTGGAAAACTAATGAAGAATATTAATGTAATGTATTAATAGTCCCCTGCTTTGCTTAGACTTTCTGAGTGTGATAAAAGCTTATGATTCATTTTTTTATTAATAATGAATGAATGAACACATGAACAAATATAAACTTATAGTGTTGTCACCATCATGCTTTCTGTTGTATACATGTATAGGATAGTTTCGAATGCTATAGGATAGTTTAGAAGCACACGATGATGTGCTTCTGGAAAATGCCTACTCAGGAAAAGCAGGCTTTGCTGGATCCTTCCAAAAAGTATCTCAACAAAGACGTAATGATGGAGATCTACAAGAACATCATAGCTATGGAGGACACAATGAATATTCTTTAACAATTAAGTAGTAATTTCATTATGAATAATTATTAATAAATTCAATGTAAACTTGCACCACATTCAAAAAGCCTACTCAAAGTAAGGACTAGGACATGCCTTCTAATTGTTCTGGGAGAGAGAGGTATGTTCTTCTTTCCATATCCTTACCCTTACATGACTTGTATGAATTATGACAAAGGATATAACTACTAAAAGAGGAATAACAAATGAAAGATTCCCAAATTCACATAGTTGGACACTTTGTTCTTCAAAGACATGTGCTATAGGGATTCTGGTTTCCTCCCCAACAATATTCTTGATTCTCATACCTTCCGTCTAACGTAGCTTAGCAAACTTTACTTCAAGGATATGAGTAAAATCACCTTTGCTATGGAATATTTTCTCACAAGGAGGTGTTGTACATGAAATTATCACCTATTCAATGAGTATGCCTTTTGCAGTATGAGCAGTAGGATACTCAACAGATAGGAATTTCTACAGAGTATGTAAAATGTGGATGTAAGTAATAATTTATCATTTATATAGAGGAATTTTAATTTAGAACATGGATGCTGTGGTAAAAAGATCCTATCCAAAGTCCTTCGAAGTCTATGTGATCTGGCTGGAATAGAAATACACCTTTAATCCAGGAGACAGAGGCCAGCAGATCTGACTTCAATGCCAGCCTGGTATACACCAATGTCTCGTAAAGAAAAGTTTAGGTTCAGGCATGTTGGTACATGCCTGTAATCTCAAACAAAGGGTGTAAAATAGTTGGTAGAATGAAGCACCCATGTTTCAAAGGGATGTCTAATTCAGTGGCACAAAAGGGACAAAATCTGAAAAATAGTTGACAGATTAGGATATGTGCATCTCTCATGAGAAGAGAGAGGAAAGGAAGCTCCTTAAGGTGCACTCCATGGAGAGAGGAGGTAGTTTTAGTGTATAGAAAGTAATAGAAAGACAGTAATAGAAAGACAGGTTTTAGTGAGAAAACTAAGGTAAAGATCAAGACAGCCAGCAAATAAGGAAGAGGCTGATGATTAGCAAAAAAAATGCAGGAGTTATTTGAGGCCAAACAACGTAATTCAGAGGTTTGGAGAAAAGCCAGATTTAATAAGTTAGCTAGGAGAGGAGTTGTGCCAGAATAGCTGAATTGACTCAGCTATCAATGAGTTCAGAAAGAACAAGATAGGGTGTGCATATGAAGCAGTAATTCTCACAGACTGAAAATCTTCTAGGCCTAAGATAAATTGTACAGAACTTAAAAGACAGAGGGGCAGTAATCCATGGAGACAGCAATTATGAGAGGTGAATAAAACAGTTTTTTACAGTAATGTCTATTTAGGAAGGGTTTCACAGTCTTCTTTAACATTGGAATGCCTTGCGAACATAAATAATATGCCTGAGAGTGAGGAACATGGGTTTGGGAGAATTTAATGTTCCTTAATACTCTTAAAGTAGTATTTGTTTTCACACTGTTGCTTTTCTTTAAAACTTCTGGGACACATTAAAGTTTTTTTTCACAGGGGCTGGCAAGTTGGCTTGGAGGTTAAGAGCACTGGCTGGTCTTCCACAGGTCCTGAGTTCAATTCCCAGCAACCTCAAGGTGGCTCACAACCATCTATAATGAGATCTTGTGCCCTCATCTGGTGTGCAGGCACAATAATATATAAATAGTGAATAAATAAATGATTAAAAATTTTTTCACAGGCATATTATATCCATTTCCATGAAATAATTACCTTCCATATCTTCTAGAATGTTGACAATGTTCTTCAATATTATGCTCTTCCCAATTGTAGCCTAAAATATGTACCAGAAAAGGTGTGATATATTATTGAAAAATAGGTACATTTTCTGTTACTATGTTCAGTCAATCTCAGAAACATGCCTGGTTATTCACCTCAATCATCCCAATTCTAATTGAAATTATATAAGAGCATCAATAAAACAAACAACAATAACAACAGATGTCCCCATTACCTTAATAGAGAAAGAAAATTCACTGTCTTACCTATAGCTGTAAGGTGCTTATAGGTCTCCAGCATCACATCTTTGTAGAGACTCTTCTGGGAAGGATCCAGCAGAGCCCACTCTTCCTGAGTGAATTTCACATCCACATCGTCATAGGTTACTGAATTCTAAATTAAACCATACATGAGTATAATAGAAAGCACAATGGTGACAACAGTGTAAATGCATGCTTCATTGGTAATATATTCATATAATTCTGGTGCTTCCCTGATATGTCCTGTCAAAAAGGTTTCGATGAACTCACCAAGTCATTTTAGAAGGAAACTAATTGAGGAGGTTCACATCACTTCAGCAACCTTCGAATTGAATACAGCCTTATAAGAGAAATGCCAATTAACAGACATAAAGAAAGCAAAACAAGGAAGTCGATGAACACTACACACCACAGATCACAGAAACTGTATGCACAATTACTAACTAAAAAATTATGGGCAAACAGGAAGCATTGGCTCATTATTTTAATTCCAGCACTCAGGAAGCAAAGGTATGTATTATCTCATTGAGTCAGAGGCCAGCACAGCCTCTGAAACAAGTTTCCTGACATGGAGAAGTACATTTAAGACCTGTATTCACAGCAAAAATCAATCATATAAGAAAGATACAAAGAACTCAACAGTTTTTCTTAAGATCCTACAAAAAAATTATATTTTCACTACAGTTCTGTATCTACTAGGAACCAGAAGTGGCCCAGTTTAAACTATAATATTAATGAGACCTTACTAAAAGGGAATTCATCCTCAAATATGTACAAATGGACAGATGAAAACATTAGACCTGGAATAGTTGGTAGTAAATGAGCAACATAAGGCAGTTGAGGTGGCTCAGCTTGTTGCAACCTCTTGTTGGTGTTGCAAATAACTGGGCTCAATTATCAGTGCTTACATGGAGGCTCACAACTATCCATAACTCCAAATTCAGGAGATCTGAGGTCATCTCTGACTATTGTGAGAACCAGTACACAAGAGGTGCATAGTCACACATACAGGCAAAATACTACTCATATTCACTTATTTAAAGTAATCAACACAAACACAAGAGGCAGGAAAAATGTCACACACCTGTAATCCAATGACTCAGAAGCCTCAGGCAGTAACAATGTCATGAATACATGACATCCTGAGAAATAGAATATACTCTCTGCCGAATACCAAAATTCAAGTGTTGCTAAATAAGTGAGTACTGAACAGCATTTTTACCCTTTCATACAACTGTAAACAACACCATTAATATAATGTATTTTCAAAATAAGCGTTCGGTATCTTCAATTTGCAGCATAAATCAATACATTCCAAATCAAGTTCCTAACAACTTAGAACAAGAAAGCTGATTTCAAAACTATGTGATATGTGAAATAGAATACAGGTAGGAACAATATGACTTCTGCACTTACCATGAAGCTAAAACTACCACAAAGTGCATATTTGTGAAGAAAAAAAAAACCAGATATAGAAAAAAAAGACAAAAAAATTATACTTAATTTTTATCAAAATTCCTAAGGAAAATAAGCCAGGAAAAATGTGAACTTGACCAATGTTACCTATGATTGCATGTGATTAAAAATGAAACAAACACAGAGGTTACCACTCCTACAAAAACACCCAAGCAGACAGTTTGTAGACAGTTTTTAGACAGAAGTTTGTAGACAGAAGCACCATGTTTGAAAGCAATGTTTAATTGAGTGGCAGAAAGAGTGTCCAATCAGGGAAAAAGACTTGACAGAATAGGTTAAGCCCAACTTTCAGGAGAGGAAAGAGGAAAGTGAAGCTATTTCAGGGGCAATGCATAGAGACAGAAAGTCATTTTACAGAGATGTTTACACAGAGAGGTTCACTGAGAGAACAAGCTAGTCAACAGTGAAGACAGAAAGATCCAGAGACTGAGAAGGAGCCTGAAGATTAGAGCAGATTGCTGGAGTTAGTTTGAGGCCAAGAAAAACAACTCAGAGACTGAGAGAGAAACCAGATTGAATCACTAAGCATAGAGAGGAGTCTGAGCCAGAGCAGCTCAAATGAACAAGTCAGCCAGAACTCAGAAGGAAGTAGAATGTGTGAGTTTATTAAGCAGTAAGCCTCAGGGGCTGAAAACATTCCAGGCCTAGATTACAGTATATAGAAGCTAGATGCATCCAGGACTAGATCTAGGTCAGCAGGAGATGGTACTAAGCCTCAAAGACAACTAAAACAGGAGAATAAAAGTCCCTTTTACAGGCCAGCGGTGCAGTCTCCTCCTCTCCAGGAAATCCCCAGTCACAGAGGCTGACGGGGCAAGGGCCTCTTTCCAGTTCACCACATGCAGTCTGGATCACACTCCATCCCACTGCTAACACGTGTGACTCAGGCAGCTCAGCATTCCTAACGCCAGGACAAAGGACCTCACAAGAAGCTGATGGCTACGGGTTCTCACCAAGCCCGGGAGAGACCAACCACACCAGCTCCTGCTCTTCAACCTCCAGCACCACCACCACCTTGGGGTGGCGGCCACACACTCACCATGTTGCCACTTTGGAACGCGCCTGAAATCCTCTCACAGGGCTCAGACTCACAGCTGAGCTCAGACTACAGCATGCCAAACATTCCACACACCTCAGCTACCGATCTGAACTTGCAACATGGCGCCCGGAAGTACCCGACTCTTCCTCTGAGTACAGGCCTCATCTGGAAGTCCTGATTGGCCAGTGTGACTTGAGCGACATGAACACTTCCCCTAGGATCACCGTGTACTTAAGAGACAAAGCATTGTGCTTCCTGGCCCAGGAGGGATGAATGCATGTTTGCTAATTACAAAACTAATGAGGGTCTGGCTTGGGAAGGAAGCTGACCCTGGAGAAGCCTATACTCCGGGCGGCGACCTTGGATCCATGACTTGAACTTTGGGTCCATATGTGGAGAATCAGGGCCACACCTTTTCCAGATCTGCAGAGATTTCTTTGTCAGTAGACTTGTGCCTGTTGTCTAATAGCCTACCCTTCTATCTTCAAGCACTCAGGAATCACTTCCCCTTCTCCTCCTCCTGAAATCAAGGTGGATAGATTGAACAATCCATTACTCAACTTGCAGTGGAGTAAACAGTCTATCCACATGAGGAAGGCTACACAAAATACTAACAATTTAGAAAGATTTTAGGAAACAAAATGAGATTGTTCTGTGACTTCACACTGAGGTCCGCTAAACTGAAGCTACTTTTCCCCTGGTAGGTATCAGACAACCCTGGGAGAAAAGCAGGAAACACATGATACACAATTTGGATCAAGCATGTCTTACTCTGTGATATTTTGAAAACAAACAAACAAGAAACTGGAAAAACACAGTGGTATCAGCAAAGGATGTGTAGGTGAACAGAACAGATAGACTGAATCTGTCTATGGATGTAGAAACTGGATCTATAAGAATTACCCGCAGTTCCTATTCTACCTAATCCAACAACCACTGTCTGCAAATGGAAATTTGAAGAATCCAGTAGCCACTCAGACCATGTAGCTGGATGTCTCAGCTGGTCTTCAGCAGATATCAGAATTCCAAAGATTAGGCTTTATTCCCAGTTCCAAAAGATATGAACTTGATAGCCAGAGTTTGAGCAAGCAGAAAACAAGAAAGAGCTATCATCTTCAAAGGACTTTATAGGTGTACACTGCTGTCAGAAATGTGGCTTAAATGAAAGAGATAGCTTTTCACCTCAAATTATCCAGATTAATCGCCAGGGAGTGGTGGTACATACCTTTAACTCTAGCAATCCAGAGACAGAGGCAGGCAGATCTCTGTGACTGAAAGGCCCACCAGGTATACAGAGGGAGTCCCAGGACATGCATGGCTACCCTGTCTCAAAAAAGCAAAATAAAAAATAAATATGAATAAAAACAAAATTAAGATTAAGGAAGGGGTTTCCTACTTCACAATACCCAACTGCGTGGGATTTAGTTAACAGAACTAGCATAAGTAGTGGTCCATACCACTACCTTGGATGGTCTCATGAAACCTCTGCCCAATTTCTGCTGGGAAACTCTGACCCTCTTTGGGACATGATGATCAGTAACAATCAGGTTTTAAAAGAATCAAGATCGGATCAGACTGAATCCTGTTGGCTATGCTACAGTTCACACCCCCTAATTATGAAGGTATAGGTATAATTGAAAATTATATCATTGAAGCTGTTTCCAGCAGTGTTGAGGGCAGTGTGCTGGGACATAACTGACTCTTCAATCAGTGCCAGGACAAGGAGTTTGGTTGGGACAGGTACCATTGTCCAACTGGCATCCATGTAACATTACCCTGAATGTTCCATCCTATCAGACCAACACATACTTGAGTCCACCCAGCCAGGGATGGTGGGCTTGTGACACTGGGCTCACTCCTTGCCTTTACAGCAGCATTCTGAACAATGCCCAAAACATTTGTATTCTAGTTCAACTGGTTCCATAGATTACATATCATTCAGAAGATAAAATAACTAATGTTCTTTTGGGAACGCCAGGAACACTGACTCAGTTAACATGAGAACCCATGTCCTTTACTCTGGCTCTCATCCTAGGTGCAGGCTTGGCTGGGACAGGAATAAAAGTTTTAGTTTTAGCAGTTCAGAGTAAAAATTGTAATGCTTTAAAGGCTGATATAGACCAAGATATTCAACCCTTGAAAATTCAATCTCCCAACATGAAAGAAGAGTTGACTCTTTGGCTGAAGTGGTTCTAAAAATAGAAGAGGGTTAGACCTCCTATTTTTACAAAAGGGGGCTTATGTGTGGCCTTAGAAGAAGAATGTTGTTTTTATGTCAATCACTCTGGAGTTATCAGAGAAAGTCTAGAACAAAGGTAAAGAGAAAGAGAGGAATCTAAAGGATGGTTTGAATCTTGGTTAGATGCACCCCCCCCCCCCGGCTGACAACTCTGATATCTAGTCTCCTGGATCCTCTTTTTATTCTTCTAGTACTTTTTGCTTTTGGTCCTTGCACCTTAAAGAAGCTTCTACAGTATAGGAAGCAGAGATTGGGAACAATACAGTTAATGGTTATGAGATCCAACTACCACTAATTGCATGAAGGAGCCCATGATTTTTCATGAGAAGTTTCTAATAGAGGGGCAAATGAGAGAACAAGAGCAGAACTAACTCTTTCTTGTTTTTTTTTCAGATGCCATTTTGAAAGGCCCTGTCCTTTAAGTGACCCAAATTCTCCCACCAGGAAACCTTGTGTGTTTGCATCAGACTTGTGTTACTGGTGGTCTCTTGGGGAGGGTCTCAAGATAAGGCATAACACCAACACACAATTATCTGTAATAAAGAAAGCTCCAAGTCTGTACAACTTGTGCAGGCAGATAAATTTGATGATGTAACAGAGTCAACCAGGTGTTGTTGATTGTGAAGTAATGAAAGGCTCTTTGACAAGTGCTGAGGCTTCTGTGATTCAGCCAGAGTACTTGGAGACAGGTGAAAAGGAGGCATCCATAAGACTCGTAGCAGTACAGAAACCAGCATGTTAGGGAAGCCATGAGAAGAGCACCAAGAACAGCAGTAAATATTGGTTTGTTTGTTTGTTTGTTTGTTTTTTGGAGTTGACTGAACTTACAAATAAGCAGTGTGATGTGTGCACAGCAAAACAGGAAACAGAGAGCTGCCTAGGTCCTTCAGAGAACAGAAGATTATGAGTTTCAGATATTAGACACTAAGGTATTTAACATGCTTTTATTTTGGTTTGGGTTTCATCTGATTGTGATTTGATATTTCTTCCCTTTTAAGTAAGATTGGAAGGATAACATTTTGTGTAGGGATAATTTTATGATTTCAAATAGATAAATAATGCATAGTATACACAAAGATGCTGTCCTATTTTCTCCTGTAGTATAAAGGTAAAAGTCTCAAATTCTGTAGTCTTTGGCAGTGCAAAATTTACTGTAATGAAGTTTGTATACATGGCACAATTGAACATTAAAACAAGTTCAAATCAAGAAATGTGTTTTACAAATATATGTTAAATGGAAGAGGAAAGCAGGATATTCTTTACATGTAAGGGCTTTTTCCTTATATAATTTGAAATAAATTCCTTAAATACATTGTTTAAAACTTTTAAAAATGATATTTTTCCTAAAAATGAGCAATATAATTTACCTTAAATACCAAATGCATAACAGCTGAAAAAATATACACATTACAACATGAAAGGGAAAAAAATCTAAGACTTGTAATGGATGTGTAAAGAAATTCATTATTTCTCCATATTATTGGTTAAAATCTCCTTGATCTTTTCCACAAAGAAATTGTGGTAATAGGATATAATGGATCACTTCTGTATACAACTGTGATGTTCAGGTAACATCCTTTCCCCAAGGGAATGGCTCAATCTTTCCAAAGCATATTTTATAAAAATTAACTGTATTCACTCAGAGTTATATGAAATTATAAGATTCTAATAAAACTTATAAATGCCTGTACCTTGTATTTCATACACAATCTATAAACGTTTTAAAAATTGTATGGCTTATACCTGCCTTGACACTGAAAAAGCTCATTTCTTTTATAATACTCATACATTTGTGTTATAGACCTTATGAACTGTGAGATCAGTGGATGGCTTTATTTTTTCTAGTAGTATCTTAGTCTCAGTTTCTTCTGACACTATTGGAAATTGCCACACCCACGCCAGTGTCGCCATAGTAGCATAAGCTACAGGGCTGGGGATATGATTTCCCCGGAAATAATGCCCCCTGGAAGGTCCCTGGCAAACTCATCCCACTTGGAAAAGAGACGTGTTCTGAGATTTCTACGCTTCTTCAGTTGTGGCTCTGGGGCTGGAATAATGAATTCTTTGATCTTTCCCTGTGACACCTGAAACAGCACAACTAACTTTATAAAGAAATTTATTATTAGTAGATTGTTAAAGGCTTTAATAAAAATAAGTTTAAGGAAAGTAATGAATTAGATTTAGTATTAATAGGCATTAAGAATAGTAAAATAATAATAGGCTCCTTCTTAAGAAATAATAGCATGAGAGGTGCAGCTGGCGGGAGTTTCCCCCTCCCTTCAGTGCCTTGTTCCTAGAGAAGATCATAAATCTTGGGAAGGACATATGGGAGGAGGGTTAACAAAGATGTAGTTAGATTTTGATATAGAGAAGGACTTTGGCAGGCATCTGATTTAGCTCCTGACTTTCCTCTTCATTGGTTAGCAATAATAAAACTATATTTGAGGTTTCTTTTCCTTTGTTTGCTCTGATCAAAAAGTTTCTAGGCCAAGATTATTTGTGGGTACTGCTTTATGTTTAATTGCATTTTGAGTTAAAATGTAAACTTTGTATTCTTGGTAAAAGTCTGAATGTTCTGAAAAATATGCCAATTTTAAGGTGCCTTTTGTGAAATCATTATAAAAATACTAGCTTGATTTCAGTAAAGTTGCAGCAGAGTCAAAACCATCAAGGTGTCTCTGTCAATTCTTCACCGAAACCGTGTCTTCCTGTCTAAAGCCTTGTTCTCCCGCGGAAGACAGGAGCCCGACTGGGCCGGTCCGTGTCAGGGAACCAAGAGGGAACTTGACACCTTCTGTGGCCTGCCACTGAAGGAGAAATTCAGAAATAATTCCAGGAGTCTTTCTGCAGGATAAGTCTACTCTTTGCCCAAATGCTTAGACTTGCAGGGTCCTAACCATATTTAGATTGTTGAAATCATACACCGGGTGACTGGAGCTCAAAGGAACTTAAGGCAGACGGCACACGCAGAGTGCAAGATCTGTTCTAGCCACGTTCCTCCTTGAGCATCAGCCAGAGCTGAATGAATGACCTTGTTAAAGTAGGCAAAGACTGCTCCTGGCTTATGCCTCTTCTCCTTGCCTGATCATCAGAAGCCGTGCCTTAGACTCTCCCCTCAAACTCCTTGTGGGCCAACACAGGTGCGTACTGTGAGCTAAGCAGTGGAATTTGGGTAGAACACAAGGCCAACTGTTTCTGGAAAGGCTGCTTTAGGGTGGGATATGGGAAAATTCGCAAGAGGAAGGAAGGGTTTCACAGTTTGGAAGCAGAAGAACGTTCCACGGTTTGGCCTGTAATTGGAGGCCTCGAGGGAGTGGGTGGGGCTTCAGGTCGGTATTTAAGGGTGAGCAGCGGACTCCTGTACGCATTTGCCATAGTCTGCACTTTCCTGGGTGTTGTTCTGAGTACACACTGGAGAGGAAGAACTCCTGTCAAAGTGTCTTCAGCAGGATGGAAGATCAGGCAGATGTGGGTGGCTGCAGCACGGCAAAGACATCCCGGCGTCAAAAGACTGTTTGGCAGGCCAAGCAGAAGGAGGTCTTGCTCTCAGTTTTCGCCAAGACACCTTACCCGAGCTTCAGGACCAGGCAGGAACTGGCCAGGGAATTCGGAGTTCCAGAGTCCTCCATCCGCGTGTGGTTTCAAAACCGCAGAAATAGAACTGGCATGTCGAGGAAGACCTCAAAGCAGACCACCGCAGGCTCCAGCCATGAAGCCTCCCAACAGCCTCCTGAAAAGCTTGTCGCCAGGGTACAACACGCAAGAGGCCCGCCCTCAGAACGGAGAAGGCCTCGAACGCGGCTTAGTCCAGCGCAGATCAGCATGCTAGTGCAAGCTTTTGAGATCTCTCCATCCCCAGACTATGCCACGAGGGTGCAACTGGCCCTGAGCACAGGTTTGCCTGAGGACACCGTCCACATATGGTTCCAGAACAGAAAGGCCAGGCAGAAAGGCCGCGCTGGAGGCAGCACAGCTAAAGGTGAGGACCTGCCTGCCTCTCCTGGCCCAGAAAGGGCTCCTGGAGCATCGTGTTGCATTGAGCAGGAGGCTTCCCGCGACAGCTTGTTGACATCGGGTTCTGCAGGAGGCCAGTGTGCAGAAGCGTTGATGTCAAGACCCGAACTCACCTTCTTCACAGAGGCCTACCCAGAATCCAGCAACTCCTGCCCTGTCCAGCTCTTCCTGGAGCAACTGGCGAGAACAGTGGAAGAGGAACAGGGACCAGCCGCTCTGGACCCAGATGTTCCATGGGAGCAGATCGAACCAACACTCGAGGCTCCTCTCACAGAAGAAGAATATCAGGCTCTGTTGGACGATATTTGACCACATTGAGAACGCCCAGAATTGGGACTGTAAAACCCGGTTGCCTGGACCCTAACCTGACCATTGTCTCAGAGACTCCAGCCAGAAATAAGCTTGGACAGATGCTCAGACTTGCACCTAAGAAAGGTGCAGAGCTCTAGCGATCCTGAGTAAGTGTTGGGGAAAAGATGGAAGGCCCTGGAGGTGCGAGGAACCTCACAAGAAGACCAACAGAAACAGCTGCCCCAGCCCCCAGGGGGCTTGCAGAGACTGAGCCATCAAATAAGGAGCATGCTTGGTCTGGACCTAGGGACCCTATATACACATAGCAGGTGGGAGGTGAATCCTTGTGCTTAATGTGGGTTGCCCTATGAGGGAGGTGTTGTGGAGTGGCCCAGCGGCGGTGGAGAGTTGTTTCTAACCTGGACTTTGTTGTTTCTAACCTGGACGGTTTTGAAGGACAGTTATATAATGTTAGCTTCAGTTATTATCAAGATAAATATGTAATTTGTCTGCTGTTGTACTCTGCGTCATTAAATTATTTTTAGGCATTACTATGACCTGTTATTCTTTTCATTTGGAAGTTAATGTGAAGAGGAGATATGATTATCTTTCAAGCTGAAAAGAGGTGTGATCATGACTCTTGGTTTTTAACTTGACTGCATATGGAATTAAGCAAAACACCCAAATTAAGGACACAATTGTAAAGTACTCTTGCTTGTTTGAAATAGTCTTCTCTACTTCTCTTCTGGATCTATAAAGCTGAAAAATATAACTTTAATCCATATCTTCATACTGCAAAACCAACCACTCATCTTTGCCTCATCTTCTACTGGAAACCTATACAAGGACATGGAAGAAGGAATGTTTTACTCTTTGCCTGTTCTTTTTCGCTTTGGGAGCAAGTCTATTTCTTCATTGACTATAGAACCTTCTTCTTGAGGAGTTCTGTGTATATGAAGGTGAGTTGAGCCAACCAGCCTCATGGACTAAGCCACTGATAGATTCCTCGATTTTCCATTTTTAGGCATCCACTGTTGAATTAATTGACTCACAGATTGTAAATCATTTTCATAAATCCTTTCCTATAAAGAGAGAGTTAGAGGGAAACATAAACTATGCATATAATTATCTTTCACATAGAACTACCAAATTTTCTGCTTTTAATAATGTTATGTAATTCATTCAGAAATCACTTAAACAACAGTACTTTTCATATGAGGAGTTATAGAAAAATATTCATCATCATGCAAAGGCAAAATGCTACATACATTTTTGGGTATATTGATGGCATAGGAATTAAATTTTTTGATGCAGTTATATTCTAAAATATCATAATTGAATTACAAGTATTTTAATTTTTTGCAGCATTTATATATAGTTTATTTTTACCTCAAATTAGTCCCTTCTTCGTCTTAATTCACTCAACACACATTATAGTGTGTTCATTTTTTATTTTCTCAGGTTACAGAGATTCTATTTTATATGGGGATGACACCATGAAAATTAACTGTTCTATGCATGACACTGCTAATACCAAAATAGCATTCAAATAATGAGTAGACCTATCCGAATCACACTAGAATTCTCAGCAGAGACTATGAAAGCCAGAAGGGCTTGGATGGATATCATGCAGACACGAAGAGACCACCGATGCCAACCCAGACTACTATACCCAGTATATATGCAGCCATCCAGCCCTACAGAAGATACTAGAAGGAAAACCCCAACCCAATAATGTGAAATACACTCCAGAAAACACATTGAGGCCCAAACCATGAGGGGAAGTCCATGCCTGACACTGCCTGGATGACCATGAACCAGAGTCAAGATAACCTAGAGACACATGATATCTGTAAACATGACAGACAAAAAGTGACAATGAAAGATACTATGCTATAATCATTGATGAGTGCCTAGCCCAGTTGTCATCAGAGAGACATCACGAGGCATCTCATGGGAACAGATGCAGAGACCCTTATCCAAACACAATGATGTATCCAGGGGAACCCCACAAATGAGGGAATATGTATTGTAGGAACCAGAGATATTAAGGACACAACAAGCACATGGCCCACTGAGTCAACTGAGTTCATAGGGGATCAGAGACTGAAGGACAAAAACATAAACATTCTATGAGTCTTGTGAGCTAGGTTGTTGGCATACACCTTATGATTATTATCCTGATTTCGCTGAGGGACTTCCAACAGTGAGAATGGGGGTGTCTCTGACTCTTTTTCCTGCTTTAGCTACACTTTCTCTCCTCATGTATTGCTTTGACCAACTCTGATGTGAGGGATTGTTCCTAGTTTTATTATAACTTGCTATGCCATCACATTTTTTTTCATTGAAAATAAAATAAATGGAAAAAAAGCAGTGGATGAAGGAGAGGTGAGCTGGGCAGAGTTGGGCAGAGTAGTGGTGGATAGATTGTGTCTGGGAGGAGTGGAGGAAGAGGAAACTGCAGTTCAGATGTAGTGCATGAAACAACAACAAAAATAAAATGCTAAAACTAAATAAACTGTCAGCACCTAGGGCTGTTGGTGAGCGCCTGCATTCCTAGCACTCAGGAAGTTAAAGGTAGGTGGATCTCTGTGCGTTCAAGCACAGGTTGTTCTATAAAGAGAGCCTGGGACAGGAAAATTGTTCAGAAAAAAAATTCTGTTTTCAAAAAAACAAAAAACTGTCAGCATTTTGTGTTTCATCTTTAGGAACTTTGTTTTATGTTCCACTTTTTTACTTTGTATTTTTTTAATATTAGATACAGTTTATTAACTTTGTATCCAAGCTGTAGACCAGTCCCTTCATTCCCTCCCTTTCCTACCCTCCTTCCCTCATCTACTATCTACACCTTTCCAAGTCTACTGATAGGCGAGGGCTTCTGCCTGTTCCAACTGACCCTAGATTATCAGGCATCATCAGGTTTGCTGCAATGTCCTCCTCTGTGGCCTAGCAAATCTGATCCTGCCTTGTGAGGGGGGAAGTCAAAGAGCCAGCCATTGAGTTCATGTCTGTAATAGTCCCTGTTCCACTTAGTATGGTACCCACTAGGAGACAGAGCTAACATGGACTATATTTGAGCAGGGGTGCTAGGTTCTATGCGTACATTGTCCTTGGTTGGAGATACAGTCTCATAAAAGACCCCTGTGCCCTGATATATTTGGTCCTTGTGGAGTTCCTGCCCTCTCCAGGTCACACTAACTCCCCCTTTTTTTATATGATTCCCTGTGCTCTGCCCAAGGTTTGGTTATGAGTCTCAGCACCTGCTTTGATATACTACTAGGTAGAGTCTTTCCCAGGTCCTCTGTGGTAGGCTAGGGTCCTGTTTCTTGTTTTCTCCTATGTCCATCCCATTTGTCTTTCTACGTGAGGATTGATCATCTTAACCCAGGTCCTCTTTCTTGTTTATCTTTTTGTTTATCTTCTTATAGATTTTAGTATGTTTATCCTATATTATAGGTCTAGCCTCCACTTAAAATCGAGTATATACCGTGTATGTCTTTCTGCTTCTGAGATACCTCACTCAGGATGATCTTTTCTAGATTATTTGTTTGTTTGTTTCTTCATGTTTACATTTTATGACTTCTTTGAATGGTCTAGATATAAACCTGTCTGTTGCATAGCTGGAACAGTGGTTTCCCATTTTATAAGCTGCTTCACCACCTAAAGAATGGATGGCAAAAGCGTTTTAGTTTCACGTTGTTAGACCTGGAGTCTCACTGCTCAGGAGCTCAGGATTGTGCACTTCCCAGGAACACTCATAGACCACAACTTGAGGCAAAAGCAAGAGTTTTATTCCAATTTCTATAGGGTCCCCCTATAAAGACAGGAGACAGCCCTAAATATGCAAAGGACAGGGTTTTATACCTGAAATTGAAACCACTTTTGCTCTATACATTGATTGTTCAGCAAGAATAGCATGAAGATAGTTTACACCTGGTTTTAGGTAGTATACAGCTGGTTGTAGATAGTTTACAGGTGGTTGTAGATAGTTGTTCTCAGAACAGTTGACCCTTTCCTTCAAGAGTTATCTACACCTGACTTCAATTCAAATAATCACTGTTGTTTTTCTCATTCCCAGGTGATCTCTCACCCCCCCTTTTTTGCCTCAATTTTAACCCTAAAATTGTGGATCAACCTCATGGAGAGGTTGATACTCTTTCTGGAGCATCAGGACCTGAACTGCACTTATACTTTCCCAGAAAAAGGGAAGTTCTTGTCTGAGAGTTTATTGTCCCTGATGAGTTTCAGTTTCAGCCGGTAGCTGGAGGCTTGGAGTTTCCAGGTGTTGCAGGTTGATGAAAAGCCGGCTTAACATGTGACACGTGGATTCAAGCTATGATGCCCTCTATTTTGACGGCAGTTGGCGTGGTGAGGAAGATGTAATAAGGACCCTTCAACTGAGGTTCCAGATTCTGGCTGCCATGTCACTGCACATATACCAGATCTTCAACGTGGAACTGATGGGGCACCTAAAAGGACCCAGGCACATATGCACTGCCAACCTTGCTCCAAATTTCTTTCTGAATAAGCTGCAATTCTTTCAGCCTGTACAAGTCAGATTTACCACTAGTTTTATCAAGGGGGTACCCAAGAAGAGTCAGGGAACAGAAACCCATATAGTAGTTCGAAGGGTGTTAAACCTATATGGAGAGAGTATTTCTGACCCTAAAGAGGGCCAAGGGAAGGAGCACCGCCTTGTCACCGCCAGTCTCCATGTTCAATTTGGTGAGAATCTCTTTGAGAGTTCTATTCATTCTCTCTAAATGTCCTGAACTTTGGGGTCTATAAGCACAATGTAACTTACAGTCAAGCCCCAGAAACCTGGCCACCTCCTGGCTTAACTGAGCAATGAAGGTTGACCCATTGTCTGACCCAATTACCTTTGGAATACCAAACCGAGGAAAAATGTCTTCCAGAATCTTTTTGGCCATGACCAGGGAGGTTTCTTTCTTTGTGGGAAAAGCTTCCACCCATCCTGAGAAAGTGTCTACAAAAACCAGGAGATATTTATTGCTGTACCTGGATGGTTTACTTTCAGTGAAATCCACTTCCCAATGCATTCCAGGTCTAGTTCCTTGTCACTGGCCAGCAGTGACAGCTGAATACCACCTGAGAGAGGGCTGGGAGAAAGAGAGAGACAGGGTGACACAGAGAAGGACACCAAGTCTACATGCTTATCCAGGTGTTGATTTAATGGACGTCAGGTTAACACTTAAGTAGGCAGAAAAGTACAAGCAGTTTTCATGTAGGAGCTTTACTTGGTCAGAACATAGGAGAGCTCACTCAAGGTTACACAGAGCCTGCTGTCTGGTTACTATGGTTGCACACAGTTTGTCAGGGTCAGAGCAGTCTGCTGTAGGACCACCAAGGTCAGTTTATAAGAAAATGGACTTTGGAAAATAGCCAAAGCCAATAGGCAGCGTTCCACTGCTCAGAGGCCATTAACTCAAAATTTGCCATATACTCCAAAAAGGCTGCCACAGTTCCTCTCAGCCACTTCCCTGGGCTCTGGAAATTCTTACCTATGTTTACACTCTGGCAAGGTTCACACGCCCTAGTCACTCACTCACTCAAGGGGGTGAGGTTTAGTATTAGGGACTGGGATTGGCGGACAACTTCAGCCAATTTCTTTGCCTTCAAGTGAATCCATTTATACATCTGAGTTATTAATCTCTCAGCATCTTCCTGGGGTAGAATGATCTTACCTTTGGAGTTAATCCATGCCCCCATGTCGGTGTCAAATATCCCCTTTTTTTTTTTTTTTTGCCATATTAACTTTAAGTCACTTTCTGAGTAGTTTAGTCATTCTTCTCTGGGCAGTTCAGCAGTTAGTACCACCAGGACAGAGTTTCCTCTAGCAGCTGCTTTAGCCTCCCGATTGGCCATGTTATCCCCCTTTGCTGCCCTGGAAGTCCCCTTCTGCTGTCCCGGGAAATGAATAATGCTTACCTTGTCAGGCAGCAACAGGGCATTGACCAAAGCCAGAATCTCATTTTTTATTTTTTATCTCTTTACCGGCTGATGTTAGCAGGCCTCTCTGCTGATAGATGGCCCCATGTACATGGGCTGTTGGTAAGGTGAACCAACTATCAGTGTAGATGTTTGTCTTTTTACCCTTTTCCAGAGTTAATGCTTGGATTAAAACAATCAATTCAGCTCCCTGAACAGATGTGCCCTCCGGCAACGCCTGGGCCCAGAATACCTTATGTCCATTTACCACCATTGCCTCTGCCTTTCTCTTTCCGTTCTACAAAAAACTGCTCCCATCCATATAGTATGTCACCTCCGCATCAGGAATTGGTTGCTCTTTCAAGTCCTTTCGCCATCCCTGTTCCTTTGCTAGAACCTGCAAATCATGCTCCATGGTCTGGATTTCTGGATCCTACAATAAGGTGGCAGGGTTTAGCTCCATAGCCAGGGCAAGGGTGACTCTACCTTTATTCAATAGCAAAGCCTGGTATTATGTCATACAGGTGTTCGTGAGCCAGCGATCAGTTGGCTGCCTTATGACACTCTCAGGGGCAAGACGAGCATAGATGGTGAGGTCCTGTCCCACAGTCAGTTTGTCTGCATCGTTTACTAGTGCCGCCACTGCTGCTATTATTCACAGGCAGGTTGGCCATCCTGCCGCTGCTGAATCAAGCTTTTTGGATAGATAGGCTACTAGTCTCTTCCAGGGTCCAATTTACTGTGTTAGCATCTGTTAGCCATTCCCTGATTCTCGGCCACATAGAGATGGAAGGTTTTGGTCACAATCTGAGTACCAAAGCTGGGGCAGACATTAAGGCTTGTTTGATATTATCAAATGCAGCTTGTTCATCCTTTCCCCAGATGCAAGAATCAATGCCCTTTGTAAGGGGATACAGAGGGGCTGCCATCTTGGCAAATACTTCTTTACTTAAAATTTCCCTCAGTTGTTCAGTAGTCCATGAAGGGGGAATATAAAATACAGTCTCTTTTCTAGCCTCCGATAGCCACCTCTTAACTGACCTGTTTCCTGCAGAGATGAGCATTTTTCGCCGACAGTCTACAGCCAAGGTCACCCAGCTCTTGCAACAGCTGATCTGTGGCTTCAAGTGAGGTTTCTTTATAATCTGCAGCTAATAGTATATGATCCACATATCAGAAAAGAGTTACCTGGGGATTGGTGGCCCAGAAGTGTGCCAGGTCCCGGTGTAGGGCTTCAATTTTCTTTTGGGACAATTCTTGATCCAGTGTCCTTTCTCCTTGCAATAGGCATACTATTCCTTAGACAGAGGGCCCCTCTGATTTCCAGGAACTCTCTCCCTATCATTATGACTGCACTACAGTGGCCAGGATCTTAGTCAACTTTCTGTCTTGCCTCTTTTCCTTTCTCTTTCTCTCACTTCCTGCTCTTTCTGCTTTCTTTCCTCTTTCTCTTCTTCCATATCCCAGCTGTCTAAAACCTTTTCTGCCACCTGCACTAAATCCTTCAACGACTTGTCCTGTAAACCCTTTATTTTCTGGAGCTTTCTACAAATATCTCTGGCTGACTGGTCTATAAAGATTATAGTCACCATTGGCTTACACTCATCTGAGGCAGGGTCATAGGTTGTAAACCAGCTGTATGCCTCCATCAGACATTCAAGAAAGGCTGTGGGAGATTGCCTTCTACACGCACAAAGTGTATGGTGGATTAAATAGGTGGAACCAGAGGGTCCAAGAGTGAAGTTGACACCTTCTGTAGTCTGCCACTGAAGGAGAAATTCAGAAATAATTCCAGGAGTCTTTCTGCAGGATAAGTCTACTCTTTGCCCAAATGCTTAGACTTGCAGGGTCCTAACCATATTTAGATTGTTGAAATCATACACTGGGTGACTGGAGCTCAAAGGAACTTAAGGCAGACGGCACACGCAGAGTGCAAGATCTGTTCTAGCCACGTTCCTCCTTGAGCATCAGCCAGAGCTGAATGAATGACCTTGTTAAAGTAGGCAAAGACTGCTCCTGGCTTATGCCTCTTCTCCTTGCCTGATCATCAGAAGCCGTGCCTTAGACTCTCCCCTCAAACTCCTTGTGGGCCAACACAGGTGCGTACTGTGAGCTAAGCAGTGGAATTTGGGTAGAACACAAGGCCAACTGTTTCTGGAAAGGCTGCTTTAGGGTGGGATATGGGAAAATTCGCAAGAGGAAGGAAGGGTTTCACAGTTTGGAAGCAGAAGAACGTTCCACGGTTTGGCCTGTAATTGGAGGCCTCGAGGGAGTGGGTGGGGCTTCAGGTCGGTATTTAAGGGTGAGCAGCGGACTCCTGTACGCATTTGCCATAGTCTGCACTTTCCTGGGTGTTGTTCTGAGTACACACTGGAGAGGAAGAACTCCTGTCAAAGTGTCTTCAGCAGGATGGAAGATCAGGCAGATGTGGGTGGCTGCAGCACGGCAAAGACATCCCGGCGTCAAAAGACTGTTTGGCAGGCCAAGCAGAAGGAGGTCTTGCTCTCAGTTTTCGCCAAGACACCTTACCCGAGCTTCAGGACCAGGCAGGAACTGGCCAGGGAATTCGGAGTTCCAGAGTCCTCCATCCGCGTGTGGTTTCAAAACCGCAGAAACAGAACTGGCATGTCGAGGAAGACCTCAAAGCAGACCACCGCAGGCTCCAGCCATGAAGCCTCCCAACAGCCTCCTGAAAAGCTTGTCGCCAGGGTACAACAAGCAAGAGGCCCGTCCTCAGAACGGAGAAGGCCTCGAACGCGGCTTAGTCCAGCACAGATCAGCATGCTAGTGCAAGCTTTTGAGATCTCTCCATCCCCAGACTATGCCACGAGGGTGCAACTGGCCCTGAGCACAGGTTTGCCTGAGGACACCGTCCACATATGGTTCCAGAACAGAAAGGCCAGGCAGAAAGGCCGCGCTGGAGGCAGCACAGCTAAAGGTGAGGACCTGCCTGCCTCTCCTGGCCCGGAAAGGGCTCCTGGAGCATCGTGTTGCATTGAGCAGGAGGCTTCCCGCGACAGCTTGTTGACATCGGGTTCTGCAGGAGGCCAGTGTGCAGAAGCGTTGATGTCAAGACCCGAACTCACCTTCTTCACAGAGGCCTACCCAGAATCCAGCAACTCCTGCCCTGTCCAGCTCTTCCTGGAGCAACTGGCGAGAACAGTGGAAGAGGAACAGGGACCAGCCGCTCTGGACCCAGATGTACCATGGGAGCAGATCGAACCAACACTCGAGGCTCCTCTCACAGAAGAAGAATATCAGGCTCTGTTGGACGATATTTGACCACATTGAGAACGCCCAGAATTGGGACTGTAAAACCCGGTTGCCTGGACCCTAACCTGACCATTGTCTCAGAGACTCCAGCCAGAAATAAGCTTGGACAGATGCTCAGACTTGCACCTAAGAAAGGTGCAGAGCTCTAGCGATCCTGAGTAAGTGTTGGGGAAAAGATGGAAGGCCCTGGAGGTGCGAGGAACCTCACAAGAAGACCAACAGAAACAGCTGCCCCAGCCCCCAGGGGGCTTGCAGAGACTGAGCCATCAAATAAGGAGCATGCTTGGTCTGGACCTAGGGACCCTATATACACATAGCAGGTGGGAGGTGAATCCTTGTGCTTAATGTGGGTTGCCCTATGAGGGAGGTGTTGTGGAGTGGCCCAGCGGCGGTGGAGAGTTGTTTCTAACCTGGACTTTGTTGTTTCTAACCTGGACGGTTTTGAAGGACAGTTATATAATGTTAGCTTCAGTTATTATCATGATAAATATGTAATTTGTCTGCTGTTGTACTCTGCGTCATTAAATTATTTTTAGGCATTACTATGACCTGTTATTCTTTTCATTTGGAAGTTAATGTAAAGAGGAGATATGATTATCTTTCAAGCTGAAAAGAGGTGTGATCATGACTCTTGGATTTTAACTTGACTGCATATGGAATTAAGCAAAACACCCAAATTAAGGACACAATTGTAAAGTACTCTTGCTTGTTTGAAATAGTCTTCTCTACTTCTCTTCTGGATCTATAAAGCTGAAAAATATAACTTTAATCCATATCTTCATACTGCAAAACCAACCACTCATCTTTGCCTCATCTTCTACTGGAAACCTATACAAGGACATGGAAGAAGGAATGTTTTACTCTTTGCCTGTTCTTTTTCGCTTTGGTAGCAAGTCTATTTCTTCATTGACTATAGAACCTTCTTCTTGAGGAGTTCTGTGTATATGAAGGTGAGTTGAGCCAACCAGCCTCATGGACTAAGCCACTGATAGATTCCTCGATTTTCCATTTTTAGGCATCCAATGTTGAATTAATTGACTCACAGATTGTAAATCATTTTCATAAATCCTTTCCCATAAAGAGAGAGTTAGAGGGAACATAAACTATGCATATAATTATCTTTCACATAGAACTACCAAATTTTCTGCTTTTAATAATGTTATGTAATTCATTCAGAAATCACTTAAACAACAGTACTTTTCATATGAGGAGTTATAGAAAAATATTCATCATCATGCAAAGGCAAAATGCTACCTACATTTTTGGGTATATTGATGGCCTAGGAATTAAATTTTTTGATGCAGTTATATTCTAAAATATCATAACTGAATTACAAGTATTTTAATTTTTTGCAGCATTTATATATAGTTTATTTTTACCTCAAATTAGTCCCTTCTTCGACTTAATTCACTCAACACACATTATAGTGTGTTCATTTTTTATTTTCTCAGGTTACAGAGATTCTATTTTATATGGGGATGACACCATGAAAATTAACTGTTCTATGCATGACACTGCTAATACCAAAATAGCATTCAAATAATGAGTAGACCTATCCGAATCACACTAGAATTCTCAGCAGAGACTATGAAAGCCAGAAGGGCTTGGATGGATATCATGCAGACACGAAGAGACCACCGATGCCAACCCAGACTACTATACCCAGTATATATGCAGCCATCCAGCCCTACAGAAGATACTAGAAGGAAAACCCCAACCCAATAATGTGAAATACACTCCAGAAAACACATTGAGGCCCACACCATGAGGGGAAGTCCATGCCTGACACTGCCTGGATGACCATGAACCAGAGTCAAGATAACCTAGAGACACACGATATCTGTAAACATGACAGACAAAAAGTGACAATGAAAGATACTATGCTATAATCATTGATGAGTGCCTAGCCCAGTTGTCATCAGAGAGACATCACGAGGCATCTCATGGGAACAGATGCAGAGACCCTTATCCAAACACAATGATGTATCCAGGGGAACCCCACAAATGAGGGAATATGTATTGTAGGAACCAGAGATATTAAGGACACAACAAGCACATGGCCCACTGAGTCAACTGAGTTCATAGGGGATCAGAGACTGAAGGACAAAAACATAAACATTCTATGAGTCTTGTGAGCTAGGTTGTTGGCATACACCTTATGATTATTATCCTGATTTCGCTGAGGGACTTCCAACAGTGAGAATGGGGGTGTCTCTGACTCTTTTTCCTGCTTTAGCTACACTTTCTCTCCTCATGTATTGCTTTGACCAACTCTGATGTGAGGGATTGTTCCTAGTTTTATTATAACTTGCTATGCCATCACATTTTTTTTTCATTGAAAATAAAATAAATGGAAAAAAAGCAGTGGATGAAGGAGAGGTGAGCTGGGCAGAGTTGGGCAGAGTAGTGGTGGATAGATTGTGTCTGGGAGGAGTGGAGGAAGAGGAAACTGCAGTTCAGATGTAGTGCTTGAAACAACAACAAAAATAAAATGCTAAAACTAAATAAACTGTCAGCACCTAGGGCTGTTGGTGAGCGCCTGCATTCCTAGCACTCAGGAAGTTAAAGGTAGGTGGATCTCTGTGCGTTCAAGCACAGGTTGTTCTATAAAGAGAGCCTGGGACAGGAAAATTGTTCAGAAAAAAAATTCTGTTTTCAAAGAAACAAAAAACTGTCAGCATTTTGTGTTTCATCTTTAGGAACTTTGTTTTATGTTCCACTTTTTTACTTTTTATTTTTTTTTAATATTAGATACAGTTTATTAACTTTGTATCCAAGCTGTAGACCAGTCCCCTCATTCCCTCCCTTTCCTACCCTCCTTCCCTCATCTACTACCTACACCTTTCCAAGTCTACTGATAGGCGAGGGCTTCTGCCTGTTCCAACTGACCCTAGATTATCAGGCATCATCAGGTTTGCTGCAATGTCCTCCTCTGTGGCCTAGCAAATCTGATCCTGCCTTGTGAGGGGGGAAGTCAAAGAGCCAGCCATTGAGTTCATGTCTGTAATAGTCCCTGTTCCACTTAGTATGGTACCCACTTGGAGACAGAGCTAACATGGACTATATTTGAGCAGGGGTGCTAGGTTCTATGCGTACATTGTCCTTGGTTGGAGATACAGTCTCATAAAAGACCCCTGTGCCCTGATATATTTGGTCCTTGTGGAGTTCCTGCCCTCTCCAGGTCACACTAACTCCCCCTTTTTTTTATATGATTCCCTGTGCTCTGCCCAAGGTTTGGTTATGAGTCTCAGCACCTGCTTTGATATACTACTAGGTAGAGTCTTTCCCAGGTCCTCTGTGGTAGGCTAGGGTCCTGTTTCTTGTTTTCTCCTATGTCCATCCCATTTGTCTTTCTACGTGAGGATTGATCATCTTATCCCAGGTCCTCTTTCTTGTTTATCTTTTTGTTTATCTTCTTATAGATTTTAGTATGTTTATCCTATATTATAGGTCTAGCCTCCACTTAAAATCGAGTATATACCGTGTATGTCTTTCTGCTTCTGAGATACCTCACTCAGGATGATCTTTTCTAGATTGTTTGTTTGTTTGTTTCTTCATGTTTACATTTTATGGCTTCTTTGAATGGTCTAGATATAAACCTGTCTGTTGCATAGCTGGAACAGTGGTTTCCCATTTTATAAGCTGCTTCACCACCTAAAGAATGGATGGCAAAAGCGTTTTAGTTTCATGTTGTTAGACCTGGAGTCTCACTGCTCAGGAGCTCAGGATTGTGCACTTCCCAGGAACACTCATAGACCACAACTTGAGGCAAAAGCAAGAGTTTTATTCCAATTTCTATAGGGTCCCCCTACAAAGACAGGAGACAGCCCTAAATATGCAAAGGACAGGGTTTTATACCTGAAATTGAAACCACTTTTGCTCTATACATTGATTGTTCAGCAAGAATAGCATGAAGATAGTTTACACCTGGTTTTAGGTAGTATACAGCTGGTTGTAGATATTTTACAGGTGGTTGTAGATAGTTGTTCTCAGAACAGTTGACCCTTTCCTTCAAGAGTTATCTACACCTGACTTCAATTCAAATAATCACTGTTGTTTTTCTCATTCCCAGGTGGTCTCTCACCCCCCCTTTTTTGCCTCAATTTTAACCCTAAAATTGTGGATCAACCTCATGGAGAGGTTGATACTCTTTCTGGAGCATCAGGACCTGAACTGCACTTATACTTTCCCAGAAAAAGGGAAGTTCTTGTCTGAGAGTTTATTGTCCCTGATGAGTTTCAGTTTCAGCCGGTAGCTGGAGGCTTGGAGTTTCCAGGTGTTGCAGGTTGATGAAAAGCCGGCTTAACATGTGACACGTGGATTCAAGCTATGATGCCCTCTATTTTGACGGCAGTTGGCGTGGTGAGGAAGATGTAATAAGGACCCTTCAACTGAGGTTCCAGATTCTGGCTGCCATGTCACTGCACATATACCAGATCTTCAACGTGGAACTGATGGGGCACCTAAAAGGACCCAGGCACATATGCACTGCCAACCTTGCTCCAAATTTCTTTCTGAATAAGCTGCAATTCTTTCAGCCTGTACAAGCAGATTTACCACTAGTTTTATCAAGGGGGTACCCAAGAAGAGTCAGGGAACAGAAACCCATATAGTAGTTCGAAGGGTGTTAAACCTATATGGAGAGAGTATTTCTGACCCTAAAGAGGGCCAAGGGAAGGAGCACCGCCTTGTCACCGCCAGTCTCCATGTTCAATTTGGTGAGAATCTCTTTGAGAGTTCTATTCATTCTCTCTAAATGTCCTGAACTTTGGGGTCTATAAGCACAATGTAACTTACAGTCAAGCCCCAGAAACCTGGCCACCTCCTGGCTTAACTGAGCAATGAAGGTTGACCCATTGTCTGACCCAATTACCTTTGGAATACCAAACCGAGGAAAAATGTCTTCCAGAATCTTTTTGGCCATGACCAGGGAGGTTTCTTTCTTTGTGGGAAAAGCTTCCACCCATCCTGAGAAAGTGTCTACAAAAACCAGGAGATATTTATTGCTGTACCTGGATGGTTTACTTTCAGTGAAATCCACTTCCCAATGCATTCCAGGTCTAGTTCCTTGTCACTGGCCAGCAGTGACAGCTGAATACCACCTGAGAGAGGGCTGGGAGAAAGAGAGAGACAGGGTGACACAGAGAAGGACACCAAGTCTACATGCTTATCCAGGTGTTGATTTAATGGACGTCAGGTTAACACTTAAGTAGGCAGAAAAGTACAAGCAGTTTCTCATGTAGGAGCTTTACTTGGTCAGAACATAGGAGAGCTCACTCAAGGTTACACAGAGCCTGCTGTCTGGTTACTATGGTTGCACACAGTTTCTCAGGGTCAGAGCAGTCTGCTGTAGGACCACCAAGGTCAGTTTATAAGAAACTGGACTTTGGAAAATAGCCAAAGCCAATAGGCAGCGTTCCACTGCTCAGAGGCCATTAACTCAAAATTTGCCATATACTCCAAAAAGGCTGCCACAGTTCCTCTCAGCCACTTCCCTGGGCTCTGGAAATTCTTACCTATGTTTACACTCTGGCAAGGTTCACACGCCCTAGTCACTCACTCACTCAAGGGGGTGAGGTTTAGTATTAGGGACTGGGATTGGCGGACAACTTCAGCCAATTTCTTTGCCTTCAAGTGAATCCATTTATACATCTGAGTTATTAATCTCTCAGCATCTTCCTGGGGTAGAATGATCTTACCTTTGGAGTTAATCCATGCCTCCACGTCGGTTTTTATCCCCTTTTGGATTTTTTTTTTTGCCATATTAACTTTAAGTCACTTTCTGAGTAGTTTAGTCATTCTTCTCTGGGCAGTTCAGCAGTTAGTACCACCAGGACAGAGTTTCCTCTAGCAGCTGCTTTAGCCTCCCGATTGGCCATGTTATCCCCCTTTGCTGCCCTGGAAGTCCCCTTCTGCTGTCCTGGGAAATGAATAATGCTTACCTTGTCGGGCAGCAACAGGGCATTGACCAAAGCCAGAATCTCATTTTTTATTTTTTATCTCTTTACCGGCTGATGTTAGCAGGCCTCTCTGCTGATAGATGGCCCCATGTACATGGGCTGTTGGTAATGTGAACCAACTATCAGTGTAGATGTTTGTCTTTTTACCCTTTTCCAGAGTTAATGCTTGGATTAAAACAATCAATTCAGCTCCCTGAACAGATGTGCCCTCCGGCAACGCCTGGGCCCAGAATACCTTATGTCCATTTACTACCACTACCTCTGCCTTTCTCTTTCCGTTCTACAAAAAACTGCTCCCATCCATATAGTATGTCACCTCCGCATCAGGAATTGGTTGCTCTTTCAAGTCCTTTCGCCATCCCTGTTCCTTTGCTAGAACCTGCAAATCATGCTCCATGGTCTGGATTTCTGGATCCTACAATAAGGTGGCAGGGTTTAGCTCCATAGCCAGGGCAAGGGTGACTCTACCTTTATTCAATAGCAAAGCCTGGTATTATGTCATACAGGTGTTCGTGAGCCAGCGATCAGTTGGCTGCCTTATGACACTCTCAGGGGCAAGACGAGCATAGATGGTGAGGTCCTGTCCCACAGTCAGTTTGTCTGCATCGTTTACGAGTGCAGCCACTGCTGCTATTATTCACAGGCAGGTTGGCCATCCTGCTGCTGCTGAATCAAGGTTTTTGGATAGATAGGCTACTAGTCTCTTCCAGGGTCGAATTTACTGTGTTAGCATCTGTTGGCCATTCCCTGATTCTCGGCCACATAGAGATGGAAGGTTTTGGTCACAATCTGAGTACCAAAGCTGGGGCAGACATTAAGGCTTGTTTGATATTATCAAATGCAGCTTGTTCATCCTTTCCCCAGATGCAAGAATCAATGCCCTTTGTAAGGGGATACAGAGGGGCTGCCATCTTGGCAAATACTTCTTTACTTAAAATTTCCCTCAGTTGTTCAGTAGTCCATGAAGGGGGAATATAAAATACAGTCTCTTTTCTAGCCTCCGATAGCCACCTCTTAACTGACCTGTTTCCTGCAGAGATGAGCATTTTTCGCCGACAGTCTATAGCCAAGGTCACCCAGCTCTTGCAACAGCTGATCTGTGGCTTCAGGTAAGGTTTCTTTATAATCTGCAGCTAATAGTATATGATCCACATATCAGAAAAGAGTTACCTGGGGATTGGTGGCCCAGAAGTGTGCCAGGTCCCGGTGTAGGGCTTCAATTTTCTTTTGGGACAATTCTTGATCCAGTGTCCTTTCTCCTTGCAATAGGCATACTATTCCTTAGACAGAGGGCCCCTCTGATTTCCAGGAACTCTCTCCCTATCATTATGACTGCACTACAGTGGCCAGGATCTTAGTCAACTTTCTGTCTTGCCTCTTTTCCTTTCTCTTTCTCTCACTTCCTGCTCTTTCTGCTTTCTTTCCTCTTTCTCTTCTTCCATATCCCAGCTGTCTAAAACCTTTTCTGCCACCTGCACTAAATCCTTCAACGACTTGTCCTGTAAACCCTTTATTTTCTGGAGCTTTCTACAAATATCTCTGGCTGACTGGTCTATAAAGATTATAGTCACCATTGGCTTACACTCATCTGAGGTAGGGTCATAGGTTGTAAACCAGCTGTATGCCTCCATCAGACATTCAAGAAAGGCTGTGGGAGATTGCCTTCTACACGCACAAAGTGTATGGTGGATTAAATAGGTGGAACCAGAGGGTCCAAGAGTGAAGTTGACACCTTCTGTAGTCTGCCACTGAAGGAGAAATTCAGAAATAATTCCAGGAGTCTTTCTGCAGGATAAGTCTACTCTTTGCCCAAATGCTTAGACTTGCAGGGTCCTAACCATATTTAGATTGTTGAAATCATACACCGGGTGACTGGAGCTCAAAGGAACTTAAGGCAGACGGCACACGCAGAGTGCAAGATCTGTTCTAGCCACGTTCCTCCTTGAGCATCAGCCAGAGCTGAATGAATGACCTTGTTAAAGTAGGCAAAGACTGCTCCTGGCTTATGCCTCTTCTCCTTGCCTGATCATCAGAAGCCGTGCCTTAGACTCTCCCCTCAAACTCCTTGTGGGCCAACACAGGTGCGTACTGTGAGCTAAGCAGTGGAATTTGGGTAGAACACAAGGCCAACTGTTTCTGGAAAGGCTGCTTTAGGGTGGGATATGGGAAAATTCGCAAGAGGAAGGAAGGGTTTCACAGTTTGGAAGCAGAAGAGCGTTCCACGGTTTGGCCTGTAATTGGAGGCCTCGAGGGAGTGGGTGGGGCTTCAGGTCGGTATTTAAGGGTGAGCAGCGGACACTTTACGCATTTGCCATAGTCTGCACTTTCCTGGGTGTTGTTCTGAGTACACACTGGAGAGGAAGAACTCCTGTCAAAGTGTCTTCAGCAGGATGGAAGATCAGGCAGATGTGGGTGGCTGCAGCACGGCAAAGACATCCCGGCGTCAAAAGACTGTTTGGCAGGCCAAGCAGAAGGAGGTCTTGCTCTCAGTTTTCGCCAAGACACCTTACCCGAGCTTCAGGACCAGGCAGGAACTGGCCAGGGAATTCGGAGTTCCAGAGTCCTCCATCCGCGTGTGGTTTCAAAACCGCAGAAATAGAACTGGCATGTCGAGGAAGACCTCAAAGCAGACCACCGCAGGCTCCAGCCATGAAGCCTCCCAACAGCCTCCTGAAAAGCTTGTCGCCAGGGTACAACAAGCAAGAGGCCCGTCCTCAGAACGGAGAAGGCCTCGAACGCGGCTTAGTCCAGCACAGATCAGCATGCTAGTGCAAGCTTTTGAGATCTCTCCATCCCCAGACTATGCCACGAGGGTGCAACTGGCCCTGAGCACAGGTTTGCCTGAGGACACCGTCCACATATGGTTCCAGAACAGAAAGGCCAGGCAGAAAGGCCGCGCTGGAGGCAGCACAGCTAAAGGTGAGGACCTGCCTGCCTCTCCTGGCCCGGAAAGGGCTCCTGGAGCATCGTGTTGCATTGAGCAGGAGGCTTCCCGCGACAGCTTGTTGACATCGGGTTCTGCAGGAGGCCAGTGTGCAGAAGCGTTGATGTCAAGACCCGAACTCACCTTCTTCACAGAGGCCTACCCAGAATCCAGCAACTCCTGCCCTGTCCAGCTCTTCCTGGAGCAACTGGCGAGAACAGTGGAAGAGGAACAGGGACCAGCCGCTCTGGACCCAGATGTACCATGGGAGCAGATCGAACCAACACTCGAGGCTCCTCTCACAGAAGAAGAATATCAGGCTCTGTTGGACGATATTTGACCACATTGAGAACGCCCAGAATTGGGACTGTAAAACCCGGTTGCCTGGACCCTAACCTGACCATTGTCTCAGAGACTCCAGCCAGAAATAAGCTTGGACAGATGCTCAGACTTGCACCTAAGAAAGGTGCAGAGCTCTAGCGATCCTGAGTAAGTGTTGGGGAAAAGATGGAAGGCCCTGGAGGTGCGAGGAACCTCACAAGAAGACCAACAGAAACAGCTGCCCCAGCCCCCAGGGGGCTTGCAGAGACTGAGCCATCAAATAAGGAGCATGCTTGGTCTGGACCTAGGGACCCTATATACACATAGCAGGTGGGAGGTGAATCCTTGTGCTTAATGTGGGTTGCCCTATGAGGGAGGTGTTGTGGAGTGGCCCAGCGGCGGTGGAGAGTTGTTTCTAACCTGGACTTTGTTGTTTCTAACCTGGACGGTTTTGAAGGACAGTTATATAATGTTAGCTTCAGTTATTATCAAGATAAATATGTAATTTGTCTGCTGTTGTACTCTGCGTCATTAAATTATTTTTAGGCATTACTATGACCTGTTATTCTTTTCATTTGGAAGTTAATGTAAAGAGGAGATATGATTATCTTTCAAGCTGAAAAGAGGTGTGATCATGACTCTTGGTTTTTAACTTGACTGCATATGGAATTAAGCAAAACACCCAAATTAAGGACACAATTGTAAAGTACTCTTGCTTGTTTGAAATAGTCTTCTCTACTTCTCTTCTGGATCTATAAAGCTGAAAAATATAACTTTAATCCATATCTTCATACTGCAAAACCAACCACTCATCTTTGCCTCATCTTCTACTGGAAACCTATACAAGGACATGGAAGAAGGAATGTTTTACTCTTTGCCTGTTCTTTTTCGCTTTGGGAGCAAGTCTATTTCTTCATTGACTATAGAACCTTCTTCTCGAGGAGTTCTGTGTATATGAAGGTGATTTGAGCCAACCACCCTCATGGACTAAGCCACTGATAGATTCCTCGATTTTCCATTTTTAGGCATCCACTGTTGAATTAATTGACTCACAGATTGTAAATCATTTTCATAAATCCTTTCCTATAAAGAGAGAGTTAGAGGGAACATAAACTATGCATATAATTATCTTTCACATAGAACTACCAAATTTTCTGCTTTTAATAATGTTATGTAATTCATTCAGAAATCACTTAAACAACAGTACTTTTCACATGAGGAGTTATAGAAAAATATTCATCATCATGCAAAGGCAAAATGCTACCTACATTTTTGGGTATATTGATGGCATAGGAATTAAATTTTTTGATGCAGTTATATTCTAAAATATCATAATTGAATTACAAGTATTTTAATTTTTTGCAGCATTTATATATAGTTTATTTTTACCTCAAATTAGTCCCTTCTTCGTCTTAATTCCCTCAACACACATTATAGTGTGTTCATTTTTTATTTTCTCAGGTTACAGAGATTCTATTTTATATGGGGATGACACCATGAAAATTAACTGTTCTATGCATGACACTGCTAATACCAAAATAGCATTCAAATAATGAGTAGACCTATCCGAATCACACTAGAATTCTCAGCAGAGACTATGAAAGCCAGAAGGGCTTGGATGGATATCATGCAGACACGAAGAGACCACCGATGCCAACCCAGACTACTATACCCAGTATATATGCAGCCATCCAGCCCTACAGAAGATACTAGAAGGAAAACCCCAACCCAGTAATGTGAAATACACTCCAGAAAACACATTGAGGCCCACACCATGAGGGGAAGTCCATGCCTGACACTGCCTGGATGACCATGAACCAGAGTCAAGATAACCTAGAGACACACGATATCTGTAAACATGACAGACAAAAAGTGACAATGAAAGATACTATGCTATAATCATTGATGAGTGCCTAGCCCAGTTGTCATCAGAGAGACATCACGAGGCATCTCATGGGAACAGATGCAGAGACCCTTATCCAAACACAATGATGTATCCAGGGGAACCCCACAAATGAGGGAATATGTATTGTAGGAACCAGAGATATTAAGGACGCAACAAGCACATGGCCCACTGAGTCAACTGAGTTCATAGGGGATCAGAGACTGAAGGACAAAAACATAAACATTCTATGAGTCTTGTGAGCTAGGTTGTTGGCATACACCTTATGATTATTATCCTGATTTCGCTGAGGGACTTCCAACAGTGAGAATGGGGGTGTCTCTGACTCTTTTTCCTGCTTTAGCTACACTTTCTCTCCTCATGTATTGCTTTGACCAACTCTGATGTGAGGGATTGTTCCTAGTTTTATTATAACTTGCTATGCCATCACATTTTTTTTTCATTGAAAATAAAATAAATGGAAAAAAAGCAGTGGATGAAGGAGAGGTGAGCTGGGCAGAGTTGGGCAGAGTAGTGGTGGATAGATTGTGTCTGGGAGGAGTGGAGGAAGAGGAAACTGCAGTTCAGATGTAGTGCATGAAACAACAACAAAAATAAAATGCTAAAACTAAATAAACTGTCAGCACCTAGGGCTGTTGGTGAGCGCCTGCATTCCTAGCACTCAGGAAGTTAAAGGTAGGTGGATCTCTGTGCGTTCAAGCACAGGTTGTTCTATAAAGAGAGCCTGGGACAGGAAAATTGTTCAGAAAAAAAAATTCTGTTTTCAAAGAAACAAAAAACTGTCAGCATTTTGTGTTTCATCTTTAGGAACTTTGTTTTATGTTCCACTTTTTTACTTTTTATTTTTTTAATATTAGATACAGTTTATTAACTTTGTATCCAAGCTGTAGACCAGTCCCCTCATTCCCTCCCTTTCCTACCCTCCTTCCCTCATCTACTACCTACATCTTTCCAAGTCTACTGATAGGCGAGGGCTTCTGCCTGTTCCAACTGACCCTAGATTATCAGGCATCATCAGGTTTGCTGCAATGTCCTCCTCTGTGGCCTAGCAAATCTGATCCTGCCTTGTGAGGGGGGAAGTCAAAGAGCCAGCCATTGAGTTCATGTCTGTAATAGTCCCTGTTCCACTTAGTATGGTACCCACTTGGAGACAGAGCTAACATGGACTATATTTGAGCAGGGGTGCTAGGTTCTATGCGTACATTGTCCTTGGTTGGAGATACAGTCTCATAAAAGACCCCTGTGCCCTGATATATTTGGTCCTTGTGGAGTTCCTGCCCTCTCCAGGTCACACTAACTCCCCCTTTTTTTATATGATTCCCTGTGCTCTGCCCAAGGTTTGGTTATGAGTCTCAGCACCTGCTTTGATATACTACTAGGTAGAGTCTTTCCCAGGTCCTCTGTGGTAGGCTAGGGTCCTGTTTCTTGTTTTCTCCTATGTCCATCCCATTTGTCTTTCTAGGTGAGGATTGATCATCTTAACCCAGGTCCTCTTTCTTGTTTATCTTTTTGTTTATCTTCTTATAGATTTTAGTATGTTTATCCTATATTATAGGTCTAGCCTCCACTTAAAATCGAGTATATACCGTGTATGTCTTTCTGCTTCTGAGATACCTCAATCAGGATGATCTTTTCTAGATTTTTTGTTTGTTTGTTTCTTCATGTTTACATTTTTTGACTTCTTTGAATGGTCTAGATATATACCTGTCTGTTGCATAGCTGGAACAGTGGTTTCCCATTTTATAAGCTGCTTCACCACCTAAAGAATGGATGGCAAAAGCGTTTTAGTTTCATGTTGTTAGACCTGGAGTCTCACTGCTCAGGAGCTCAGGATTGTGCACTTCCCAGGAACACTCATAGACCACAACATGAGGCAAAAGCAAGAGTTTTATTCCAATTTCTATAGGGTCCCCCTACAAAGACAGGAGACAGCCCTAAATATGCAAAGGACAGGGTTTTATACCTGAAATTGAAACCACTTTTGCTCTATACATTGATTGTTCAGCAAGAATAGCATGAAGATAGTTTACACCTGGTTTTAGGTAGTATACAGCTGGTTGTAGATAGTTTACAGGTTGTTGTAGATAGTTGTTCTCAGAACAGTTGACCCTTTCCTTCAAGAGTTATCTACACCTGACTTCAATTCAAATAATCACCGTTGTTTTTCTCATTCCCAGGTGGTCTCTCACCCCCCCTTTTTTGCCTCAATTTTAACCCTAAAATTGTGGATCAACCTCATGGAGAGGTTGATACTCTTTCTGGAGCATCAGGACCTGAACTGCACTTATACTTTCCCAGAAAAAGGGGAGTTCTTGTCTGAGAGTTTATTGTCCCTGATGAGTTTCAGTTTCAGCCGGTAGCTGGAGGCTTGGAGTTTCCAGGTGTTGCAGGTTGATGAAAAGCCGGCTTAACATGTGACACGTGGATTCAAGCTATGATGCCCTCTATTTTGACGGCAGTTGGCGTGGGGAGGAAGATGTAATAAGGACCCTTCAACTGAGGTTCCAGATTCTGGCTGCCATGTCACTACACATATACCAGATCTTCAACGTGGAACTGATGGGGCACCTAAAAGGACCCAGGCACATATGCACTGCCAACCTTGCTCCAAATTTCTTTCTGAATAAGCTGCAATTCTTTCAGCCTGTACAAGCAGATTTACCACTAGTTTTATCAAGGGGGTACCCAAGAAGAGTCAGGGAACAGAAACCCATATAGTAGTTCGAAGGGTGTTAAACCTATATGGAGAGAGTATTTCTGACCCTAAAGAGGGCCAAGGGAAGGAGCACCGCCTTGTCACCGCCAGTCTCCATGTTCAATTTGGTGAGAATCTCTTTGAGAGTTCTATTCATTCTCTCTAAATGTCCTGAACTTTGGGGTCTATAAGCACAATGTAACTTACAGTCAAGCCCCAGAAACCTGGCCACCTCCTGGCTTAACTGAGCAATGAAGGTTGACCCATTGTCTGACCCAATTACCTTTGGAATACCAAACCGAGGAAAAATGTCTTCCAGAATCTTTTTGGCCATGACCAGGGAGGTTTCTTTCTTTGTGGGAAAAGCTTCCACCCATCCTGAGAAAGTGTCTACAAAAACCAGGAGATATTTATTGCTGTACCTGGATGGTTTACTTTCAGTGAAATCCACTTCCCAATGCATTCCAGGTCTAGTTCCTTGTCACTGGCCAGCAGTGACAGCTGAATACCACCTGAGAGAGGGCTGGGAGAAAGAGAGAGACAGGGTGACACAGAGAAGGACACCAAGTCTACATGCTTATCCAGGTGTTGATTTAATGGACGTCAGGTTAACACTTAAGTAGGCAGAAAAGTACAAGCAGTTTCTCATGTAGGAGCTTTACTTGGTCAGGACATAGGAGAGCTCACTCAAGGTTACACAGAGCCTGCTGTCTGGTTACTATGGTTGCACACAGTTTCTCAGGGTCAGAGCAGTCTGCTGTAGGACCACCAAGGTCAGTTTATAAGAAACTGGACTTTGGAAAATAGCCAAAGCCAATAGGCAGCGTTCCACTGCTCAGAGGCCATTAACTCAAAATTTGCCATATACTCCAAAAAGGCTGCCACAGTTCCTCTCAGCCACTTCCCTGGGCTCTGGAAATTCTTACCTATGTTTACACTCTGGCAAGGTTCACACGCCCTAGTCACTCACTCACTCAAGGGGGTGAGGTTTAGTATTAGGGACTGGGATTGGCGGACAACTTCAGCCAATTTCTTTGCCTTCAAGTGAATCCATTTATACATCTGAGTTATTAATCTCTCAGCATCTTCCTGGGGTAGAATGATCTTACCTTTGGAGTTAATCCATGCCCCCACGTCGGTGTCAAATATCCCCTTTTTTTTTTTTTTTTTTTTTTTTTTTTTTGCCATATTAACTTTAAGTCACTTTCTGAGTAGTTTAGTCATTCTTCTCTGGGCAGTTCAGCAGTTAGTACCACCAGGACAGAGTTTCCTCTAGCAGCTGCTTTAGCCTCCCGATTGGCCATGTTATCCCCCTTTGCTGCCCTGGAAGTCCCCTTCTGTTGTCCCGGGAAATGAATAATGCTTACCTTGTCGGGCAGCAACAGGGCATTGACCAAAGCCAGAATCTCATTTTTTATTTTTTATCTCTTTACCGGCTGATGTTAGCAGGCCTCTCTGCTGATAGATGGCCCCATGTACATGGGCTGTTGGTAAGGTGAACCAACTATCAGTGTAGATGTTTGTCTTTTTACCCTTTTCCAGAGTTAATGCTTGGATTAAAACAATCAATTCAGCTCCCTGAACAGATGTGCCCTCCGGCAACGCCTGGGCCCAGAATACCTTATGTCCATTTACCACCACTGCCTCTGCCTTTCTCTTTCCGTTCTACAAAAAACTGCTCCCATCCATATAGTATGTCACCTCCGCATCAGGAATTGGTTGCTCTTTCAAGTCCTTTCGCCATCCCTGTTCCTTTGCTAGAACCTGCAAATCATGCTCCATGGTCTGGATTTCTGGATCCTACAATAAGGTGGCAGGGTTTAGCTCCATAGCCAGGGCAAGGGTGACTCTACCTTTATTCAATAGCAAAGCCTGGTATTATGTCATACAGGTGTTCGTGAGCCAGCGATCAGTTGGCTGCCTTATGACACTCTCAGGGGCAAGACGAGCATAGATGGTGAGGTCCTGTCCCAGAGTCAGTTAGTCTGCATCGTTTACGAGTGCCGCCACTGCTGCTATTATTCACAGGCAGGTTGGCCATCCTGCCGCTGCTGAATCAAGCTTTTTGGATAGATAGGCTACTAGTCTCTTCCAGGGTCCAATTTACTGTGTTAGCATCTGTTGGCCATTCCCTGATTCTCGGCCACATAGAGATGGAAGGTTTTGGTCACAATCTGAGTACCAAAGCTGGGGCAGACATTAAGGCTTGTTTGATATTATCAAATGCAGCTTGTTCATCCTTTCCCCAGATGCAAGAATCAATGCCCTTTGTAAGGGGATACAGAGGGGCTGCCATCTTGGCAAATACTTCTTTACTTAAAATTTCCCTCAGTTGTTCAGTAGTCCATGAAGGGGGAATATAAAATACAGTCTCTTTTCTAGCCTCCGATAGCCACCTCTTAACTGACCTGTTTCCTGCAGAGATGAGCATTTTTCGCCGACAGTCTATAGCCAAGGTCACCCAGCTCTTGCAACAGCTGATCTGTGGCTTCAGGTAAGGTTTCTTTATAATCTGCAGCTAATAGTATATGATCCACATATCAGAAAAGAGTTACCTGGGGATTGGTGGCCCAGAAGTGTGCCAGGTCCCGGTGTAGGGCTTCAATTTTCTTTTGGGACAATTCTTGATCCAGTGTCCCTTCTCCTTGCAATAGGCATACTATTCCTTAGACAGAGGGCCCCTCTGATTTCCAGGAACTCTCTCCCTATCATTATGACTGCACTACAGTGGCCAGGATCTTAGTCAACTTTCTGTCTTGCCTCTTTTCCTTTCTCTTTCTCTCACTTCCTGCTCTTTCTGCTTTCTTTCCTCTTTCTCTTCTTCCATATCCCAGCTGTCTAAAACCTTTTCTGCCACCTGCACTAAATCCTTCAACGACTTGTCCTGTAAACCCTTTATTTTCTGGAGCTTTCTACAAATATCTCTGGCTGACTGGTCTATAAAGATTATAGTCACCATTGGCTTACACTCATCTGAGGCAGGGTCATAGGTTGTAAACCAGCTGTATGCCTCCATCAGACATTCAAGAAAGGCTGTGGGAGATTGCCTTCTACACGCACAAAGTGTATGGTGGATTAAATAGGTGGAACCAGAGGGTCCAAGAGTGAAGTTGACACCTTCTGTAGTCTGCCACTGAAGGAGAAATTCAGAAATAATTCCAGGAGTCTTTCTGCAGGATAAGTCTACTCTTTGCCCAAATGCTTAGACTTGCAGGGTCCTAACCATATTTAGATTGTTGAAATCATACACCGGGTGACTGGAGCTCAAAGGAACTTAAGGCAGACGGCACACGCAGAGTGCAAGATCTGTTCTAGCCACGTTCCTCCTTGAGCATCAGCCAGAGCTGAATGAATGACCTTGTGAAAGTAGGCAAAGACTGCTCCTGGCTTATGCCTCTTCTCCTTGCCTGATCATCAGAAGCCGTGCCTTAGACTCTCCCCTCAAACTCCTTGTGGGCCAACACAGGTGCGTACTGTGAGCTAAGCAGTGGAATTTGGGTAGAACACAAGGCCAACTGTTTCTGGAAAGGCTGCTTTAGGGTGGGATATGGGAAAATTCGCAAGAGGAAGGAAGGGTTTCACAGTTTGGAAGCAGAAGAGCGTTCCACGGTTTGGCCTGTAATTGGAGGCCTCGAGGGAGTGGGTGGGGCTTCAGGTCGGTATTTAAGGGTGAGCAGCGGACTAATTTACGCATTTGCCATAGTCTGCACTTTCCTGGGTGTTGTTCTGAGTACACACTGGAGAGGAAGAACTCCTGTCAAAGTGTCTTCAGCAGGATGGAAGATCAGGCAGATGTGGGTGACTGCAGCACGGCAAAGACATCCCGGCGTCAAAAGACTGTTTGGCAGGCCAAGCAGAAGGAGGTCTTGCTCTCAGTTTTCGCCAAGACACCTTACCCGAGCTTCAGGACCAGGCAGGAACTGGCCAGGGAATTCGGAGTTCCAGAGTCCTCCATCCGCGTGTGGTTTCAAAACCGCAGAAACAGAACTGGCATGTCGAGGAAGACCTCAAAGCAGACCACCGCAGGCTCCAGCCATGAAGCCTCCCAACAGCCTCCTGAAAAGCTTGTCGCCAGGGTACAACAAGCAAGAGGCCCGCCCTCAGAACGGAGAAGGCCTCGAACGCGGCTTAGTCCAGCGCAGATCAGCATGCTAGTGCAAGCTTTTGAGATCTCTCCATCCCCAGACTATGCCACGAGGGTGCAACTGGCCCTGAGCACAGGTTTGCCTGAGGACACCGTCCACATATGGTTCCAGAACAGAAAGGCCAGGCAGAAAGGCCGCGCTGGAGGCAGCACAGCTAAAGGTGAGGACCTGCCTGCCTCTCCTGGCCCGGAAAGGGCTCCTGGAGCATCGTGTTGCATTGAGCAGGAGGCTTCCCGCGACAGCTTGTTGACATCGGGTTCTGCAGGAGGCCAGTGTGCAGAAGCGTTGATGTCAAGACCCGAACTCACCTTCTTCACAGAGGCCTACCCAGAATCCAGCAACTCCTGCCCTGTCCAGCTCTTCCTGGAGCAACTGGCGAGAACAGTGGAAGAGGAACAGGGACCAGCCGCTCTGGACCCAGATGTACCATGGGAGCAGATCGAACCAACACTCGAGGCTCCTCTCACAGAAGAAGAATATCAGGCTCTGTTGGACGATATTTGACCACATTGAGAACGCCCAGAATTGGGACTGTAAAACCCGGTTGCCTGGACCCTAACCTGACCATTGTCTCAGAGACTCCAGCCAGAAATAAGCTTGGACAGATGCTCAGACTTGCACCTAAGAAAGGTGCAGAGCTCTAGCGATCCTGAGTAAGTGTTGGGGAAAAGATGGAAGGCCCTGGAGGTGCGAGGAACCTCACAAGAAGACCAACAGAAACAGCTGCCCCAGCCCCCAGGGGGCTTGCAGAGACTGAGCCATCAAATAAGGAGCATGCTTGGTCTGGACCTAGGGACCCTACATACACATAGCAGGTGGGAGGTGAATCCTTGTGCTTAATGTGGGTTGCCCTATGAGGGAGGTGTTGTGGAGTGGCCCAGCGGCGGTGGAGAGTTGTTTCTAACCTAGACTTTGTTGTTTCTAACCTGGACGGTTTTGAAGGACATTATATAATGTTAGCTTCAGTTATTATCAAGATAAATATGTAATTTGTCTGCTGTTGTACTCTGCGTCATTAAATTATTTTTAGGCATTACTATGACCTGTTATTCTTTTCATTTGGAAGTTAATGTAAAGAGGAGATATGATTATCTTTCAAGATGAAAAGAGGTGTGATCATGACTCTTGGTTTTTAACTTGACTGCATATGGAATTAAGCAAAACACCCAAATAAAGGACACAATTGTAAAGTACTCTTGCTTGTTTGAAATAGTCTTCTCTACTTCTCTTCTGGATCTATAAAGCTGAAAAATATAACTTTAATCCATATCTTCATACTGCAAAACCAACCACTCATCTTTGCCTCATCTTCTACTGGAAACCTATACAAGGACATGGAAGAAGGAATGTTTTACTCTTTGCCTGTTCTTTTTCGCTTTGGTAGCAAGTCTATTTCTTCATTGACTATAGAACCTTCTTCTTGAGGAGTTCTGTGTATATGAAGGTGAGTTGAGCCAACCAGCCTCATTGACTAAGCCACTGATAGATTCCTCGATTTTCCATTTTTAGGCATCCACTGTTGAATTAATTGACTCACAGATTGTAAATCATTTTCATAAATCCTTTCCTATAAAGAGAGAGTTAGAGGGAAACATAAACTATGCATATAATTATCTTTCACATAGAACTACCAAATTTTCTGCTTTTAATAATGTTATGTAATTCATTCAGAAATCACTTAAACAACAGTACTTTTCATATGAGGAGTTATAGAAAAATATTCATCATCATGCAAAGGCAAAATGCTACCTACATTTTTGGGTATATTGATGGCATAGGAATTAAATTTTTTGATGCAGTTATATTCTAAAATATCATAATTGAATTACAAGTATTTTAATTTTTGCAGCATTTATATATAGTTTATTTTTACCTCAAATTAGTCCCTTCTTCGTCTTAATTCACTCAACACACATTATAGTGTGTTCATTTTTTATTTTCTCAGGTTACAGAGATTCTATTTTATATGGGGATGACACCATGAAAATTAACTGTTCTATGCATGACACTGCTAATACCAAAATAGCATTCAAATAATGAGTAGACCTATCCGAATCACACTAGAATTCTCAGCAGAGACTATGAAAGCCAGAAGGGCTTGGATGGATATCATGCAGACACGAAGAGACCACCGATGCCAACCCAGACTACTATACCCAGTATATATGCAGCCATCCAGCCCTACAGAAGATACTAGAAGGAAAACCCCAACCCAATAATGTGAAATACACTCCAGAAAACACATTGAGGCCCACACCATGAGGGGAAGTCCATGCCTGACACTGCCTGGATGACCATGAACCAGAGTCAAGATAACCTAGAGACACACGATATCTGTAAACATGACAGACAAAAAGTGACAATGAAAGATACTATGCTATAATCATTGATGAGTGCCTAGCCCAGTTGTCATCAGAGAGACATCACGAGGCATCTCATGGGAACAGATGCAGAGACCCTTATCCAAACACAATGATGTATCCAGGGGAACCCCACAAATGAGGGAATATGTATTGTAGGAACCAGAGATATTAAGGACACAACAAGCACATGGCCCACTGAGTCAACTGAGTTCATAGGGGATCAGAGACTGAAGGACAAAAACATAAACATTCTATGAGTCTTGTGAGCTAGGTTGTTGGCATACACCTTATGATTATTATCCTGATTTCGCTGAGGGACTTCCAACAGTGAGAATGGGGGTGTCTCTGACTCTTTTTCCTGCTTTAGCTACACTTTATCTCCTCATGTATTGCTTTGACCAACTCTGATGTGAGGGATTGTTCCTAGTTTTATTATAACTTGCTATGCCATCACATTTTTTTTCATTGAAAATAAAATAAATGGAAAAAAAGCAGTGGATGAAGGAGAGGTGAGCTGGGCAGAGTTGGGCAGAGTAGTGGTGGATAGATTGTGTCTGGGAGGAGTGGAGGAAGAGGAAACTGCAGTTCAGATGTAGTGCATGAAACAACAACAAAAATAAAATGCTAAAACTAAATAAACTGTCAGCACCTAGGGCTGTTGGTGAGCGCCTGCATTCCTAGCACTCAGGAAGTTAAAGGTAGGCGGATCTCTGTGCGTTCAAGCACAGGTTGTTCTATAAAGAGAGCCTGGGACAGGAAAATTGTTCAGAAAAAAAATTCTGTTTTCAAAGAAACAAAAAACTGTCAGCATTTTGTGTTTCATCTTTAGGAACTTTGTTTTATGTTCCACTTTTTTACTTTTTATTTTTTTAATATTAGATACAGTTTATTAACTTTGTATCCAAGCTGTAGACCAGTCCCCTCATTCCCTCCCTTTCCTACCCTCCTTCCCTCATCTACTACCTACACCTTTCCATGTCTACTGATAGGCGAGGGCTTCTGCCTGTTCCAACTGACCCTAGATTATCAGGCATCATCAGGTTTGCTGCAATGTCCTCCTCTGTGGCCTAGCAAATCTGATCCTGCCTTGTGAGGGGGGAAGTCAAAGAGCCAGCCATTGAGTTCATGTCTGTAATAGTCCCTGTTCCACTTAGTATGGTACCCACTTGGAGACAGAGCTAACATGGACTATATTTGAGCAGGGGTGCTAGGTTCTATGCGTACATTGTCCTTGGTTGGAGATACAGTCTCATAAAAGACCCCTGTGCCCTGATATATTTGGTCCTTGTGGAGTTCCTGCCCTCTCCAGGTCACACTAACTCCCCCTTTTTTATATGATTCCCTGTGCTCTGCCCAAGGTTTGGTTATGAGTCTCAGCCACTGCTTTGATATACTACTAGGTAGAGTCTTTCCCAGGTCCTCTGTGGTAGGCTAGGGTCCTGTTTCTTGTTTTCTCCTATGTCCATCCCATTTGTCTTTCTACGTGAGGATTGATCATCTTAACCCAGGTCCTCTTTCTTGTTTATCTTTTTGTTTATCTTCTTATAGATTTTAGTATGTTTATCCTATATTATAGGTCTAGCCTCCACTTAAAATCGAGTATATACCGTGTATGTCTTTCTGCTTCTGAGATACCTCACTCAGGATGATCTTTTCTAGATTGTTTGTTTGTTTGTTTCTTCATGTTTACATTTTATGACTTCTTTGAATGGTCTAGATATAAACCTGTCTGTTGCATAGCTGGAACAGTGGTTTCCCATTTTATAAGCTGCTTCACCACCTAAAGAATGGATGGCAAAAGCGTTTTAGTTTCATGTTGTTAGACCTGGAGTCTCACTGCTCAGGAGCTCAGGATTGTGCACTTCCCAGGAACACTCATAGACCACAACTTGAGGCAAAAGCAAGAGTTTTATTCCAATTTCTATAGGGTCCCCCTACAAAGACAGGAGACAGCTCTAAATATGCAAAGGACAGGGTTTTATACCTGAAATTGAAGCCACTTTTGCTCTATACATTGATTGTTCAGCAAGAATAGCATGAAGATAGTTTACACCTGGTTTTAGGTAGTATACAGCTGGTTGTAGATAGTTTACAGGTGGTTGTAGATAGTTGTTCTCAGAACAGTTGACCCTTTCCTTCAAGAGTTATCTACACCTGACTTCAATTCAAATAATCACTGTTGTTTTTCTCATTCCCAGGTGGTCTCTCACCCCCCCTTTTTTGCCTCAATTTTAACCCTAAAATTGTGGATCAACCTCATGGAGAGGTTGATACTCTTTCTGGAGCATCAGGACCTGAACTGCACTTATACTTTCCCAGAAAAAGGGGAGTTCTTGTCTGAGAGTTTATTGTCCCTGATGAGTTTCAGTTTCAGCCGGTAGCTGGAGGCTTGGAGTTTCCAGGGGTTGCAGGTTGATGAAAAGCCGGCTTAACATGTGACACGTGGATTCAAGATATGATGCCCTCTATTTTGACGGCAGTTGGCGTGGTGAGGAAGATGTAATAAGGACCCTTCAACTGAGGTTCCAGATTCTGGCTGCCATGTCACTGCACATATACCAGATCTTCAACGTGGAACTGATGGGGCACCTAAAAGGACCCAGGCACATATGCACTGCCATCCTTGCTCCAAATTTCTTTCTGAATAAGCTGCAATTCTTTCAGCCTGTACAAGTCAGATTTACCACTAGTTTTATCAAGGGGGTACCCAAGAAGAGTCAGGGAACAGAAACCCATATAGTAGTTCGAAGGGTGTTAAACCTATATGGAGAGAGTATTTCTGACCCTAAAGAGGGCCAAGGGAAGGAGCACCGCCTTGTCACCGCCAGTCTCCATGTTCAATTTGGTGAGAATCTCTTTGAGAGTTCTATTCATTCTCTCTAAATGTCCTGAACTTTGGGGTCTATAAGCACAATGTAACTTACAGTCAAGCCCCAGAAACCTGGCCACCTCCTGGCTTAACTGAGCAATGAAGGTTGACCCATTGTCTGACCAATTACCTTTGGAATACCAAACCGAGGAAAAATGTCTTCCAGAATCTTTTTGGCCATGACCAGGGAGGTTTCTTTCTTTGTGGGAAAAGCTTCCACCCATCCTGAGAAAGTGTCTACAAAAACCAGGAGATATTTATTGCTGTACCTGGATGGTTTACTTTCAGTGAAATCCACTTCCCAATGCATTCCAGGTCTAGTTCCTTGTCACTGGCCAGCAGTGACAGCTGAATACCACCTGAGAGAGGGCTGGGAGAAAGAGAGAGACAGGGTGACACAGAGAAGGACACCAAGTCTACATGCTTATCCAGGTGTTGATTTAATGGACGTCAGGTTAACACTTAAGTAGGCAGAAAAGTACAAGCAGTTTCTCATGTAGGAGCTTTACTTGGTCAGGACATAGGAGAGCTCACTCAAGGTTACACAGAGCCTGCTGTCTGGTTACTATGGTTGCACACAGTTTCTCAGGGTCAGAGCAGTCTGCTGTAGGACCACCAAGGTCAGTTTATAAGAAACTGGACTTTGGAAAATAGCCAAAGCCAATAGGCAGCGTTCCACTGCTCAGAGGCCATTAACTCAAAATTTGCCATATACTCCAAAAAGGCTGCCACAGTTCCTCTCAGCCACTTCCCTGGGCTCTGGAAATTCTTACCTATGTTTACACTCTGACAAGGTTCACACGCCCTAGTCACTCACTCACTCAAGGGGGTGAGGTTTAGTATTAGGGACTGGGATTGGCGGACAACTTCAGCCAATTTCTTTGCCTTCAAGTGAATCCATTTATACATCTGAGTTATTAATCTCTCAGCATCTTCCTGGGGTAGAATGATCTTACCTTTGGAGTTAATCCATGCCCCCACGTCGGTGTCAAATATCCCCTTTTGGTTTTTTTTTTTTTTTTTTTTTTTTTTTGCCATATTAACTTTAAGTCACTCTCTGAGTAGTTTAGTCATTCTTCTCTGGGCAGTTCAGCAGTTAGTACCACCAGGACAGAGTTTCCTCTAGCAGCTGCTTTAGCCTCCCAATTGGCCATGTTATCCCCCTTTGCTGCCCTGGAAGTCCCCTTCTGCTGTCCCGGGAAATGAATAATGCTTACCTTGTCGGGGAGCAACAGGGCATTGACCAAAGCCAGAATCTCATTTTTTATTTTTTATCTCTTTACCGGCTGATGTTAGCAGGCCTCTCTGCTGATAGATGGCCCCATGTACATGGGCTGTTGGTAAGGTGAACCAACTATCAGTGTAGATGTTTGTCTTTTCACCCTTTTCCAGAGTTAATGCTTGGATTAAAACAATCAATTCAGCTCCCTGAACAGATGTGCCCTCCGGCAACGCCTGGGCCCAGAATACCTTATGTCCATTTACCACCACTGCCTCTGCCTTTCTCTTTCCGTTCTACAAAAAACTGCTCCCATCCATATAGTATGTCACCTCCGCATCAGGAATTGGTTGCTCTTTCAAGTCCTTTCGCCATCCCTGTTCCTTTGCTAGAACCTGCAAATCATGCTCCATGGTCTGGATTTCTGGATCCTACAATAAGGTGGCAGGGTTTAGCTCCATAGCCAGGGCAAGGGTGACTCTACCTTTATTCAATAGCAAAGCCTGGTATTATGTCATACAGGTGTTCGTGAGCCAGCGATCAGTTGTCTGACTTATGACACTCTCAGGAGCAAGACGAGCATAGATGGTGAGGTCCTGTCCCACAGTCAGTTTGTCTGCATCGTTTACGAGTGCCGCCACTGCTGCTATTACTCACAGGCAGGTTGGCCATCCTGCCGCTGCTGAATCAAGCTTTTTGGATAGATAGGCTACTAGTCTCTTCCAGGGTCCAATTTACTGTGTTAGCATCTGTTGGCCATTCCCTGATTCTCGGCCACATAGAGATGGAAGGTTTTGGTCACAATCTGTGTACCAAAGCTGGGGCAGACATTAGGCTTGTTTGATATTATCAAATGCAGCTTGTTCATCCTTTCCCCAGATGCAAGAATCAATGCCCTTTGTAAGGGGATACAGAGGGGCTGCCATCTTGGCAAATACTTCTTTACTTAAAATTTCCCTCAGTTGTTCAGTAGTCCATGAAGGGGGAATATAAAATACAGTCTCTTTTCGAGCCTCCGATAGCCACCTCTTAACTGACCTGTTTTCTGCAGAGATGAGCATTTTTCGCCGACAGTCTATAGCCAAGGTCACCCAGCTCTTGCAACAGCTGATCTGTGGCTTCAAGTAAGGTTTCTTTATAATCTGCAGCTAATAGTATATGATCCACATATCAGAAAAGAGTTACCTGGGGATTGGTGGCCCAGAAGTGTGCCAGGTCCCGGTGTAGGGCTTCAATTTTCTTTTGGGACAATTCTTGATCCAGTGTCCTTTCTCCTTGCAATAGGCATACTATTCCTTAGACAGAGGGCCCCTCTGATTTCCAGGAACTCTCTCCCTATCATTATGACTGCACTACAGTGGCCAGGATCTTAGTCAACTTTCTGTCTTGCCTCTTTTCCTTTCTCTTTCTCTCACTTCCTGCTCTTTCTGCTTTCTTTCCTCTTTCTCTTCTTCCATATCCCAGCTGTCTAAAACCTTTTCTGCCACCTGCACTAAATCCTTCAACGACTTGTCCTGTAAACCCTTTATTTTCTGGAGCTTTCTACAAATATCTCTGGCTGACTGGTCTATAAAGATTATAGTCACCATTGGCTTACACTCATCTGAGGCAGGGTCATAGGTTGTAAACCAGCTGTATGCCTCCATCAGACATTCAAGAAAGGCTGTGGGAGATTGCCTTCTACACGCACAAAGTGTATGGTGGATTAAATAGGTGGAACCAGAGGGTCCAAGAGTGAAGTTGACACCTTCTGTAGTCTGCCACTGAAGGAGAAATTCAGAAATAATTCCAGGAGTCTTTCTGCAGGATAAGTCTACTCTTTGCCCAAATGCTTAGACTTGCAGGGTCCTAACCATATTTAGATTGTTGAAATCATACACCGGGTGACTGGAGCTCAAAGGAACTTAAGGCAGACGGCACACGCAGAGTGCAAGATCTGTTCTAGCCACGTTCCTCCTTGAGCATCAGCCAGAGCTGAATGAATGACCTTGTGAAAGTAGGCAAAGACTGCTCCTGGCTTATGCCTCTTCTCCTTGCCTGATCATCAGAAGCCGTGCCTTAGACTCTCCCCTCAAACTCCTTGTGGGCCAACACAGGTGCGTACTGTGAGCTAAGCAGTGGAATTTGGGTAGAACACAAGGCCAACTGTTTCTGGAAAGGCTGCTTTAGGGTGGGATATGGGAAAATTCGCAAGAGGAAGGAAGGGTTTCACAGTTTGGAAGCAGAAGAGCGTTCCACGGTTTGGCCTGTAATTGGAGGCCTCGAGGGAGTGGGTGGGGCTTCAGGTCGGTATTTAAGGGTGAGCAGCGGACTCCTGTACGCATTTGCCATAGTCTGCACTTTCCTGGGTGTTGTTCTGAGTACACACTGGAGAGGAAGAACTCCTGTCAAAGTGTCTTCAGCAGGATGGAAGATCAGGCAGATGTGGGTGGCTGCAGCACGGCAAAGACATCCCTGCATCAAAAGACTGTTTGGCAGGCCAAGCAGAAGGAGGTCTTGCTCTCAGTTTTCGCCAAGACACCTTACCCGAGCTTCAGGACCAGGCAGGAACTGGCCAGGGAATTCGGAGTTCCAGAGTCCTCCATCCGCGTGTGGTTTCAAAACCGCAGAAACAGAACTGGCATTTCGAGGAAGACCTCAAAGCAGACCACCGCAGGCTCCAGCCATGAAGCCTCCCAACAGCCTCCTGAAAAGCTTGTCGCCAGGGTACAACAAGCAAGAGGCCCGTCCTCAGAACGGCGAAGGCCTCGAACGCGGCTTAGTCCAGCGCAGATCAGCATGCTAGTGCAAGCTTTTGAGATCTCTCCATCCCCAGACTATGCCACGAGGGTGCAACTGGCCCTGAGCACAGGTTTGCCTGAGGACACCGTCCACATATGGTTCCAGAACAGAAAGGCCAGGCAGAAAGGCCGCGCTGGAGGCAGCACAGCTAAAGGTGAGGACCTGCCTGCCTCTCCTGGCCCGGAAAGGGCTCCTGGAGCATCGTGTTGCATTGAGCAGGAGGCTTCCCGCGACAGCTTGTTGACATCGGGTTCTGCAGGAGGCCAGTGTGCAGAAGCGTTGATGTCAAGACCCGAACTCACCTTCTTCACAGAGGCCTACCCAGAATCCAGCAACTCCTGCCCTGTCCAGCTCTTCCTGGAGCAACTGGCGAGAACAGTGGAAGAGGAACAGGGACCAGCCGCTCTGGACCCAGATGTACCATGGGAGCAGATCGAACCAACACTCGAGGCTCCTCTCACAGAAGAAGAATATCAGGCTCTGTTGGACGATATTTGACCACATTGAGAACGCCCAGAATTGGGACTGTAAAACCCGGTTGCCTGGACCCTAACCTGACCATTGTCTCAGAGACTCCAGCCAGAAATAAGCTTGGACAGATGCTCAGACTTGCACCTAAGAAAGGTGCAGAGCTCTAGCGATCCTGAGTAAGTGTTGGGGAAAAGATGGAAGGCCCTGGAGGTGCGAGGAACCTCACAAGAAGACCAACAGAAACAGCTGCCCCAGCCCCCAGGGGGCTTGCAGAGACTGAGCCATCAAATAAGGAGCATGCTTGGTCTGGACCTAGGGACCCTACATACACCTAGCAGGTGGGAGGTGAATCCTTGTGCTTAATGTGGGTTGCCCTATGAGGGAGGTGTTGTGGAGTGGCCCAGCGGCGGTGGAGAGTTGTTTCTAACCTGGACTTTGTTGTTTCTAACCTGGACGGTTTTGAAGGACAGTTATATAATGTTAGCTTCAGTTATTATCAAGATAAATATGTAATTTATCTGCTGTTGTACTCTGCGTCATTAAATTATTTTTAGGCATTACTATGACCTGTTATTCTTTTCATTTGGAAGTTAATGTAAAGAGGAGATATGATTATCTTTCAAGATGAAAAGAGGTGTGATCATGACTCTTGGTTTTTAACTTGACTGCATATGGAATTAAGCAAAACACCCAAATTAAGGACACAATTGTAAAGTACTCTTGCTTGTTTGAAATAGTCTTCTCTACTTCTCTTCTGGATCTATAAAGCTGAAAAATATAACTTTAATCCATATCTTCATACTGCAAAACCAACCACTCATCTTTGCCTCATCTTCTACTGGAAACCTATACAAGGACATGGAAGAAGGAATGTTTTACTCTTTGCCTGTTCTTTTTCGCTTTGGTAGCAAGTCTATTTCTTCATTGACTATAGAACCTTCTTCTCGAGGAGTTCTGTGTATATGAAGGTGAGTTGAGCCAACCAGCCTCATGAACTAAGCCACTGATAGATTCCTCGATTTTCCATTTTTAGGCATCCACGGTTGAATTAATTGACTCACAGATTGTAAATCATTTTCATAAATCCTTTCCTATAAAGAGAGAGTTAGAGGGAAACATAAACTATGCATATAATTATCTTTCACATAGAACTACCAAATTTTCTGCTTTTAATAATGTTATGTAATTCATTCAGAAATCACTTAAACAACAGTACTTTTCATATGAGGAGTTATAGAAAAATATTCATCATCATGCAAAGGCAAAATGCTACCTACATTTTTGGGTATATTGATGGCATAGGAATTAAATTTTTTGATGCAGTTATATTCTAAAATATCATAATTGAATTACAAGTATTTTAATTTTTTGCAGCATTTATATATATTTTATTTTTACCTCAAATTAGTCCCTTCTTCGTCTTAATTCACTCAACACACATTATAGTGTGTTCATTTTTTATTTTCTCAGGTTACAGAGATTCTATTTTATATGGGGATGACACCATGAAAATTAACTGTTCTATGCATGACACTGCTAATACCAAAATAGCATTCAAATAATGAGTAGACCTATCCGAATCACACTAGAATTCTCAGCAGAGACTATGAAAGCCAGAAGGGCTTGGATGGATATCATGCAGACACGAAGAGACCACCGATGCCAACCCAGACTACTATACCCAGTATATATGCAGCCATCCAGCCCTACAGAAGATACTAGAAGGAAAACCCCAACCCAATAATGTGAAATACACTCCAGAAAACACATTGAGGCCCACACCATGAGGGGAAGTCCATGCCTGACACTGCCTGGATGACCATGAACCAGAGTCAAGATAACCTAGAGACACACGATATCTGTAAACATGACAGACAAAAAGTGACAATGAAAGATACTATGCTATAATCATTGATGAGTGCCTAGCCCAGTTGTCATCAGAGAGACATCACGAGGCACCTCATGGGAACAGATGCAGAGACCCTTATCCAAACACAATGATGTATCCAGGGGAACCCCACAAATGAGGGAATATGTATTGTAGGAACCAGAGATATTAAGGACACAACAAGCACATGGCCCACTGAGTCAACTGAGTTCATAGGGGATCAGAGACTGAAGGACAAAAACATAAACATTCTATGAGTCTTGTGAGCTAGGTTGTTGGCATACACCTTATGATTATTATCCTGATTTCACTGAGGGACTTCCAACAGTGAGAATGGGGGTGTCTCTGACTCTTTTTCCTGCTTTAGCTACACTTTCTCTCCTCATGTATTGCTTTGACCAACTCTGATGTGAGGGATTGTTCCTAGTTTTATTATACCTTGCTATGCCATCACATTTTTTTCATTGAAAATAAAATAAATGGAAAAAAAGCAGTGGATGAAGGAGAGGTGAGCTGGGCAGAGTTGGGCAGAATAGTGGTGGATAGATTGTGTCTGGGAGGAGTGGAGGAAGAGGAAACTGCAGTTCAGATGTAGTGCATGAAACAACAACAAAAATAAAATGCTAAAACTAAATAAACTGTCAGCACCTAGGGCTGATGGTGAGCGCCTGCATTCCTAGCACTCAGGAAGTTAAAGGTAGGTGGATCTCTGTGCGTTCAAGCACAGGTTGTTCTATAAAGAGAGCCTGGGACAGGAAAATTGTTCAGAAAAAAAATTCTGTTTTCAAAGAAACAAAAAACTGTCAGCATTTTGTGTTTCATCTTTAGGAACTTTGTTTTATGTTCCACTTTTTTACTTTTTATTTTTTTAATATTAGATACAGTTTATTAACTTTGTATCCAAGCTGTAGACCAGTCCCCTCATTCCCTCCCTTTCCTACCCTCCTTCCCTCATCTACTACCTACACCTTTCCAAGTCTACTGATAGGCGAGGGCTTCTGCCTGTTCCAACTGACCCTAGATTATCAGGCATCATCAGGTTTGCTGCAATGTCCTCTTCTGTGGCCTAGCAAATCTGATCCTGCCTTGTGAGGGGGGAAGTCAAAGAGCCAGCCATTGAGTTCATGTCTGTAATAGTCCCTGTTCCACTTAGTATGGTACCCACTTGGAGACAGAGCTAACATGGACTATATTTGAGCAGGGGTGCTAGGTTCTATGCGTACATTGTCCTTGGTTGGAGATACAGTCTCATAAAAGACCCCTGTGCCCTGATATATTTGGTCCTTGTGGAGTTCCTGCCCTCTCCAGGTCACACTAACTCCCCCTTTTTTATATGATTCCCTGTGCTCTGCCCAAGGTTTGGTTATGAGTCTCAGCACCTGCTTTGATATACTACTAGGTAGAGTCTTTCCCAGGTCCTCTGTGGTAGGCTAGGGTCCTGTTTCTTGTTTTCTCCTATGTCCATCCCATTTGTCTTTCTAGGTGAGGATTGATCATCTTAACCCAGGTCCTCTTTCTTGTTTATCTTTTTGTTTATCTTCTTATAGATTTTAGTATGTTTATCCTATATTATAGGTCTAGCCTCCACTTAAAATCGAGTATATACTGTGTATGTCTTTCTGCTTCTGAGATACCTCACTCAGGATGATCTTTTCTAGATTGTTTGTTTGTTTGTTTCTTCATGTTTACATTTTATGACTTCTTTGAATGGTCTAGATATAAACCTGTCTGTTGCATAGCTGGAACAGTGGTTTCCCATTTTATAAGCTGCTTCACCACCTAAAGAATGGATGGCAAAAGCGTTTTAGTTTCATGTTGTTAGACCTGGAGTCTCACTGCTCAGGAGCTCAGGATTGTGCACTTCCCAGGAACACTCATAGACCACAACTTGAGGCAAAAGCAAGAGTTTTATTCCAATTTCTATAGGGTCCCCCTACAAAGACAGGAGACAGCCCTAAATATGCAAAGGACAGGGTTTTATACCTGAAATTGAAGCCACTTTTGCTCTATACATTGATTGTTCAGCAAGAATAGCATGAAGATAGTTTACACCTGGTTTTAGGTAGTATACAGCTGGTTGTAGATAGTTTACAGGTGGTTGTAGATAGTTGTTCTCAGAACAGTTGACCCTTTCCTTCAAGAGTTATCTACACCTGACTTCAATTCAAATAATCACTGTTGTTTTTCTCATTCCCAGGTGGTCTCTCACCCCCCCCCCCTTTTTTGCCTCAATTTTAACCCTAAAATTGTGGATCAACCTCATGGAGAGGTTGATACTCTTTCTGGAGCATCAGGACCTGAACTGCACTTATACTTTCCCAGAAAAAGGGGAGTTCTTGTCTGAGAGTTTATTGTCCCTGATGAGTTTCAGTTTCAGCCGGTAGCTGGAGGCTTGGAGTTTCCAGGTGTTGCAGGTTGATGAAAAGCCGGCTTAACATGTGACACGTGGATTCAAGCTATGATGCCCTCTATTTTGACGGCAGTTGGCGTGGTGAGGAAGATGTAATAAGGACCCTTCAACTGAGGTTCCAGATTCTGGCTGCCATGTCACTGCACATATACCAGATCTTCAACGTGGAACTGATGGGGCACCTAAAAGGACCCAGGCACATATACACTGCCAACCTTGCTCCAAATTTCTTTCTGAATAAGCTGCAATTCTTTCAGCCTGTACAAGCAGATTTACCACTAGTTTTATCAAGGGGGTACCCAAGAAGAGTCAGGGAACAGAAACCCATATAGTAGTTCGAAGGGTGTTAAACCTATATGGAGAGAGTATTTCTGACCCTAAAGAGGGCCAAGGGAAGGAGCACCACCTTGTCACCGCCAGTCTCCATGTTCAATTTGGTGAGAATCTCTTTGAGAGTTCTATTCATTCTCTCTAAATGTCCTGAACTTTGGGGTCTATAAGCACAATGTAACTTACAGTCAAGCCCCAGAAACCTGGCCACCTCCTGGCTTAACTGAGCAATGAAGGTTGACCCATTGTCTGACCCAATTACCTTTGGAATACCAAACCGAGAAAAAATGTCTTCCAGAATCTTTTTGGCCATGACCAGGGAGGTTTCTTTCTTTGTGGGAAAAGCTTCCACCCATCCTGAGAAAGTGTCTACAAAAACCAGGAGATATTTATTGCTGTACCTGGATGGTTTACTTTCAGTGAAATCCACTTCCCAATGCATTCCAGGTCTAGTTCCTTGTCACTGGCCAGCAGTGACAGCTGAATACCACCTGAGAGAGGGCTGGGAGAAAGAGAGAGACAGGGTGACACAGAGAAGGACACCAAGTCTACATGCTTATCCAGGTGTTGATTTAATGGACGTCAGCTTAACACTTAAGTAGGCAGAAAAGTACAAGCAGTTTCTCATGTAGGAGCTTTACTTGGTCAGGACATAGGAGAGCTCACTCAAGGTTACACAGAGCCTGCTGTCTGGTTACTATGGTTGCACACAGTTTCTCAGGTTCAGAGCAGTCTGCTGTAGGACCACCAAGGTCAGTTTATAAGAAACTGGACTTTGGAAAATAGCCAAAGCCAATAGGCAGCGTTCCACTGCTCAGAGGCCATTAACTCAAAATTTGCCATATACTCCAAATAGGCTGCCACAGTTCCTCTCAGCCACTTCCCTGGGCTCTGGAAATTCTTACCTATGTTTACACTCTGACAAGGTTCACACGCCCTAGTCACTCACTCACTCAAGGGGGTGAGGTTTAGTATTAGGGACTGGGATTGGCGGACAACTTCAGCCAATTTCTTTCCCTTCAAGTGAATCCATTTATACATCTGAGTTATTAATCTCTCAGCATCTTCCTGGGGTAGAATGATCTTACCTTTGGAGTTAATCCATGCCCCCACGTCGGTGTCAAATATCCCCTTTTGGTTTTTTTTTTTTTTTTTTTTTTTTTTTTTTTTTTTTTGCCATATTAACTTTAAGTCACTTTCTGAGTAGTTTAGTCATTCTTCTCTGGGCAGTTCAGCAGTTAGTACCACCAGGACAGAGTTTCCTCTAGCAGCTGCTTTAGCCTCCCGATTGGCCATGTTATCCCCCTTTGCTGCCCTGGAAGTCCCCTTCTGCTGTCCCGGTTAATGAATAATGCTTACCTTGTCGGGCAGCAACAGGGCATTGACCAAAGCCAGAATCTCATTTTTTTATTTTTTATCTCTTTACCGGCTGATGTTAGCAGGCCTCTCTGCTGATAGATGGCCCCATGTACATGGGCTGTTGGTAAGGTGAACCAACTATCAGTGTAGATGTTTGTCTTTTTACCCTTTTCCAGAGTTAATGCTTGGATTAAAACAATCAATTCAGCTCCCTGAACAGATGTGCCCTCCGGCAACGCCTGGGCCCAGAATACCTTATGTCCATTTACCACCACTGCCTCTGCCTTTCTCTTTCCGTTCTACAAAAAACTGCTCCCATCCATATAGTATGTCACCTCCGCATCAGGAATTGGTTGCTCTTTCAAGTCCTTTCGCCATCCCTGTTCCTTTGCTAGAACCTGCAAATCATGCTCCATGGTCTGGATTTCTGGATCCTACAATAAGGTGGCAGGGTTTAGCTCCATAGCCAGGGCAAGGGTGACTCTACCTTTATTCAATAGCAAAGCCTGGTATTATGTCATACAGGTGTTCGTGAGCCAGCGATCAGTTGGCTGCCTTATGACACTCTCAGGGGCAAGACGAGCATAGATGGTGAGGTCCTGTCCCACAGTCAGTTTGTCTGCATCGTTTACTAGTGCCGCCACTGCTGCTATTATTCACAGGCAGGTTGGCCATCCTGCCGCTGCTGAATCAAGGTTTTTGGATAGATAGGCTACTAGTCTCTTCCAGGGTCCAATTTACTGTGTTAGCATCTGTTGGCCATTCCCTGATTCTCGGCCACATAGAGATGGAAGGTTTTGGTCACAATCTGAGTACCAAAGCTGGGGCAGACATTAAGGCTTGTTTGATATTATCAAATGCAGCTTGTTCATCCTTTCCCCAGATGCAAGAATCAATGCCCTTTGTAAGGGGATACAGAGGGGCTGCCATCTTGGCAAATACTTCTTTACTTAAAATTTCCCTCAGTTGTTCAGTAGTCCATGAAGGGGGAATATAAAATACAGTCTCTTTTCTAGCCTCCGATAGCCACCTCTTAACTGACCTGTTTCCTGCAGAGATGAGCATTTTTCGCCGACAGTCTATAGCCAAGGTCACCCAGCTCTTGCAACAGCTGATCTGTGGATTCAAGTAAGTTTTCTTTATAATCTGCAGCTAATAGTATATGATCCACATATCAGAAAAGAGTTACCTGGGGATTGGTGGCCCAGAAGTGTGCCAGGTCCCGGTGTAGGGCTTCAATTTTCTTTTGGGACAATTCTTGATCCAGTGTCCTTTCTCCTTGCAATAGGCATACTATTCCTTAGACAGAGGGCCCCTCTGATTTCCAGGAACTCTCTCCCTATCATTATGACTGCACTACAGTGGCCAGGATCTTAGTCAACTTTCTGTCTTGCCTCTTTTCCTTTCTCTTTCTCTCACTTCCTGCTCTTTCTGCTTTCTTTCCACTTTCTCTTCTTCCATATCCCAGCTGTCTAAAACCTTTTCTGCCACCTGCACTAAATCCTTCAACGACTTGTCCTGTAAACCCTTTATTTTCTGGAGCTTTCTACAAATATCTCTGGCTGACTGGTCTATAAAGATTATAGTCACCATTGGCTTACACTCATCTGAGGTAGGGTCATAGGTTATAAACCAG
>NW_026843610.1:0-80184 GCF_030254825.1 Meriones unguiculatus | reverse complement strand
TTGTCTTTGGGGGTCTAGGTTCTCTCACTCTCAGTTACCTGCAAACGTGCATTTACCTTCACGTTTCATGATTTGATTTTTTTAAATGTCTGAGTAATATTTGATTATGTAAATACACTAGTACTATAACAAAAATAGAAATACACACTGGAAAAACATAAAATCTTCACCAATGATGCTGACCAAACTAGATGCCTATATGTAGAAACATGGAAATAGATGCTTATTTTCACTCAAAAGTCACCTCCAAATGGATTAAAACCTCACCAAAGTTTATATACAGTTAAAGTCTTGAAGTCAGCACAGCTATTTGACAAAGATCCAGCATGGCTGAGTTGCATGTTACAATAGCCTTCATGCTATCATTCAGGCTTGGTCTTGATCTCCACTTGCTACATGCTTATAGGGTTTTCAATACATGTACAACCTGGGGACATTGGAGCAATGGCAAATGTTTTTTAATGAATCATTTATGCCTTCACCCTGGAGTACTGCTTCTAAGTTTTCCCAGAAAAAACCTGAGCAGACTGCCCCTCTCATTTTTAGGGGAAATATCAATTATCTGGCCCTACATAAATGTCTTCCTCATGGAAGTTTTAACTCACATAAAAATGTCAGATAACTCCTTATGAGACTTCAGCTCCAAGATAGTCTTACAAAATCTACCCCTGTGCTTCCTCAAGAAGAAAATAATCAGAACAACATATTCTTAAAAGGCAAACAAAGTTTGTATTAGGACTTCCTTTTCCTAGAAATATTAGCTTGCACAGTATCACTGTGGTGTTGTATGACCAAAATAATGAAAGAATACTTAGATTTAGCACATAAATACATTCTACAAAGATATGAAGTATAGACATTGCATTATGACAGGAATTGGATTTTCATTTCTCAGATTTTTAAGGACATTGAGCATTTTTAAGTGTTTCTACGCCATTCAATATTCCTCTGTTGAGAATTTCTGTTTAGCAATGTACCCAATTTTTAATTGGATTATTTGATTTTTTGGGTTCTTTATATATTCTGGGTATTAGCCTTCTGTCAGATGCAGAGTTGATGAAGATCCTTTCCCAGTCTGTAAGCCATCATTTTGTTCTGCTGAGAGTGTCCTTTGCTTTAGAGAAGATTTTTAGTTTCATGATGTTCCATTTATTGATTATTAATCTTAGAGCCTGTGCTGCTGGTGTTCTGTTCAGGAAGTTGTCTCCTGTGCCAATGTGTTCAAGGCTCTTCCTCACTTTTTTAAATAACAGATTAAGAGTGTTAGTTTTATGTTGAGTTATTTGATCCACAAAGACTTTGCTTTTGTGCAGGGTGATGAGTATGGATCTATTTGTATCTTTCTATATGTGGACATCCAGTTAGACAAGAACCATTGGTTGAAGATGTTCTTTTCTCCATCGAAAGGTTTTGGCTTCTTTGTAAAAAATCGGCTCTTGTAGGTGCGTGGGTTTATTTCTGGGTGTTTGATTCAATTCCACTGATCCACCAGTATGTTTCTATGCCAGTACCACATCGTTTTTACTGTTACTCTGTAGTACAGCTTGAGATCCAGGATGGAGATACCTCCAGAAGTTTTTTATTGTACTGGATTCTTTTAACTATTCTGGCTGTTTTGTGTTTTTATGTGATGTTGACAATTGTTCTTTCAAGGTCTGTAAACAATTTTGTTGTTATTTTGATGGGAATTGCATTGAATCTTTACATTTCTTTTGGTAGGATGGCCATTTTGCTGTTATTCCTACTGATCCATGAGTATGGGAGATAATTCCATCTTATGATATCTTCTTCAATTTCTTTCTTCAAAGACTTGAAATTTTTTTATACAGATTTCTCACTTGCTTCGTTAGAGTCACACCAGTGCACTTTATGTTATTTGTGGCTATTGCAAGGTTTTTTTTTCCTAATTTCTTTCTCAGCCCTCTTGTCTTTTATATACAAAAGGGTTTCAGATATTTTTTGGTAAATATATCCAGCCACTTTGCTGAAGGTGTTTATCAGCTGTAGTAGTTCTCTGGTAGAATTTTCAGGGTCACTCATGTGTACTTATCATATCATCTGTGAATAGTGCTACTTTGACTTCTTCCTTTCTGCTTTGTATCCCCTTCATTTCCTTTAGTTGTTTTACTGCTCTAGCTAGAACTTCCAGTACTATGTTGAAGAGAAAGGAGAGAGTGAGCAAACTTGACTTGTCTCTGATTTCAGTGGGATTGATTTAAATTGCTTTCCATTGAGTTTGCTATAAGCTTGTTGTATATTATGTGTTTAAGCATGTGCCTTTTATCTCTGATATCTCTAAGACTTTAAACATTAATTGAGCTTGGATTTTATTAAATGCTTTTCAGCATCTATTGAGATGATCATGTGGTTTTTATTTTTCAGTTTGTTTATGGGTGAATTACACTGATGGATTTCTGTTTATTGTACCTCCCCTGCATTCCTACAATGAAGCCTACTTGGTCATGGTAGATGAGATCTTTGATGTTTTCTTGGATTCATTTTGTGAGTATTTTATTGAGTATTTTTGTTTCAATATTTATAAGAAAGAATGGTCTGAAATTATCTTTCTTAGTGTATCCCTGCCTTTTAGTTAGCTTTTGTGAGGTTTAGCTATCAAGGTGAATGTAGCTTCATAGAATGAGTTTGGTAATGTTCCTTCTTTTTTTGTTTTGTGATATAGTTTGAAGAGTATTGGCGTTACCTCTTCTTTGAAGATCTCTGCTGAAACCATCAGGCTCTGGGCTTTGTTTGGCAGGGAGAGTTTTGATGACTGCTTCTATTTCATTAGGGCATATAGGTCTATGAATTTAGTTACCTGATCCAGATTCAACTTTGATAAGTGGAATTTAGCAAGAAAATATTCTGTTTCATTTAGATTTTCAAATTTTGTGGCATATAGACTTTTAAGGTAAAACCTAATGATTCTTTGAATTTCTTCAGTGTCTGTAATTATACTCCATTTTATTTTCTGATCTTGCTGATTTGTATAGTGTCTCCCTGTGTTTTAGTTAGTTAGGCTAAAGATTTGTCAATCTTTGTAATTTTCTCCAAGAACCTGCTCTTCCTTTTATTTATTCTTTGAATTGTTTTTTTTCTAATTTATGATTTCTGCCCTAAGTTTGATTATTTATACTTCTCTTGTGTATGTCTGCTTCCTTTTGACAAAGTCTTTCACATGTGTTGTTATGTTGATTTGAGATGCCTCAGATTTCTTTATGAAGGCACTTACTTCTATAAACTTTCCTCTTAGAATTACTTTCATTATGTCTCATTAGTTTGGGTAAGTTGTGCCTTCATTTTTGTTAAATTCTAGAAAGTCTAATTAGTTTATTTCTTTCATAATCCATTTCTCATCACACTTCATACTCATCAAGGGAGAAGTCCACCAAGAAGACATCACAATCCTGAACATCTATGCCCCAAATACAAGGGCACCCACATTTGTGAAATAACCACTGCTTAACCAAAAGATTTATCAATAGTAAATATTAATATCTACAACAAATGACACTCAACTAATCTAACTATCCACACCCTTTAAATCCTCCTTTAATTTAATTTGGTGGGGGAGAGGAATAAACTCTCAGCGATACAACTCAAACTTTAAACCTAAAAACTCCCAGATAAATTGAGTCCCAGCTGTCATTGAGTAGAGTTCAGTTTCCATGCATATGCAGGCTTTTTATTATTTTTTGTTACTATTGAAGTCTAGCTTTAGACCATGTTGTTCTAATATGATACAAGGGATTATATTGGTATAATGTTCTTTTTTTGGAATATATACAATTTACCCTTGTTCATTCAAATGCTGATTTCTCTCCTCCACTGTCTGGTTTCAATCCAGGTATTCTATTGTGATGCTTTTTCTAAGCATCACCTGTCTCAAGTTTGCATAAACATGCCACCATTTGTTGTTTATATTGTCAATTAAAACAAACAGCCACAATAGTGAGCAATGGAGATGATAGGGTGAGACATCCTGGTCCAGAGTGGAAGGAAGAGGTAGGAGGCAGAAGAGGAGAGGAGGAGAATCTGCAGGAGAGGTCTTGGCAGCACATGCAGAAATTAACTGGAACTAAAATATCACAAAAAGCAAGTATGATGGGTGAATCTGAATGGTCGGAAACTCTGCAGGCTTGGAGGTTTAGGATGGAGTAAATGTTGGCCAACATTGTGCTCTAGATTAATTAAATCCTAGTCTCTGTGTGGTGATTTGGTTATACAGCTGTTTAGGAATAATCACTGCTTAACCAAAAGATTTATCAATAGTAAATATTAATATCTACAACAAATGACACTCAACTAATCTAACTATCCACACCCTTTAAATCCTCCTTTAATTTAATTTGGTGGGGGAGAGGAATAAGCTCTCAGCGATACAACCCAAACTTTAAACCTAAAAACTCCCAGATAAATTACTGGCTCTTTAAAAGAGACTCTTAAACATGCCTCAGAGCAAAAGACAGCCTACTGTGGGCAGACCTGAGACTGAACAAAACTGGTTGCCACTACAGTCTAATAGGATGAGAGAAATATTAAAACAGACTTCTTTGAACTTGGGTGATAATCTCTTCTACGGTTTTAAGACAGAAATAAAGGAAAATTTAGAAATTATGACTATGGTTACATTCATATTTCTCAATTTAACTTTAATAATTGATTTAGCCTTTTATGTCTTCTCAAATGCAAAGGCTTCAGAAAAGATACTGGAACAATACAAAGAACAAGTAGAACAATATCAAGAAAAAATGAAGGTTGGAAACAGGACATAAAACAAGAGATATAAAAACTTACATACAGAACATTATAAACAACAGAAAAAGAGGGCAGAGGTTTTAGAAAAGATACTGGAAAACACAAAGAACAACTAGAACAATATAAAGAAAATTTAAAAGTTAAGAGCAAGGCATAAAACAAGATATTCAAGAGATTATTGAACAAAACAAACAACAGAGAGATAGGTGTGAAATATGGGTACCGACCTTAAAGAAGAGTTTAGAATACTAAGTAAAGAAAATACTCAGGCAGATGCAAAAGATAATAATAAAGAAAGCCAAACAAAGGTGGTTAGAAAACAAAAGTTAGCTTATTTAGTCAGTGTACAACAGAGACCAGCAGAAGATGATCACCCACAGGATTACCATGAGGCTGAATGGCACCCTGTGGAAGTGCTAGACCTGAGGTGAATATTCAATTCCAAGGAGTTGGAACTTTATCTAAAGTGAAACAAAGTGTTAGATGGCTTAAATGTACAGGACCAGAAGGTCAAATAAGAAAACTAAGACCATATGTGAGATAACCATAAACTTATGGAGAAGAGATCTGTTATAACAATGGAAGATCCAGATTAACATCCCCCCAAGTTCTGAGACAAGCCAAAAAACAGGCAATACTCCTGATAAAGAAGCTAAAATTATTTTAAAATGTCATCAAAACAGTTTCAGACTGTCCAGGCTGTCCATAAACAAAATACAGCAGAGGCCATCTTTTCACCTGCCTGTTGGAAAGCCACTGCTAATAAAATTCACAGAGCCTTACCACTAAGGTGGTTGGCTGACCAACCTATTTGGATTGAACAATGGTCTATGAGTAAAGAAAAATTACTGGCACTAGAACAGCTAGTCCTGGAACAACTGGAGGCTCAGCATATAGAGGAGTCCAACAACCCTTGGAATTCTCCGGTATTTGTCATCAAAAAGAAATCTGACAAATGGAGGATGTTAACAGATCTAAGAGCAATTAACAAAATTATGCAGCCAATGGGGTCATTACAATCCGGAATCCCATTGCCTTCCTTGTTACCTAAAGAATGACCTATTATAGTGATTGAGTTAAAGGATTGCTTTTTCATAATTCCTTTGCATGAACATGATAGGGAAAGGTTTGCTTTCTCAGGACCCACTTTGAATAGAAGCTGTCCAATAAAGAGATATCACTCAAGAGTCTTAGCACAGGGGATGTTGAACAGTCCTACTTTGTGCCAATATTTTGTACAACAGCTGTTTGAGTTAATCCATAAGCAGTTTGCTCAATCCATAATTTACCACTATATGGATGATATCTTATTGGCTGATTCAAATAGAAAAACATTAGAAAATATTTTTGATGAAATAAATAGAACTTTGCCTTGTTGGGGTTTAGAGATTGCACCTGAAAAGGTACAAAAAGATTCTATTAATTACCTAGGATACAAAATGGTTCTATAGAAAACTCGACCACAAAAAGTATAAATTAGAAGAACCCAGTTAAAACTCTCAATGATTTTCAAAAATTGCTGTGAGATATTAACTGGCTATAACCTACATTTGGTTTAGCTACTCAAGAGCTAAATAACTTATTTCAAAACTTACAGGATGATAAGGACTTTAAAAGTCCAAGAACGTTATCAACTGAAGATGAAAATGAATTGGCTCAGGCATAAAGGAAATTACAAGATGCATATATAGACCATATTGATCCAAAGAGGGCCTGTATTTTGGTTATCTTCCTTTCCACTCATTCTCCCACAGGAATTTTTTTTAATTTTTTATTTAACTTTTATTAATTACACTTTATTCATTTTGTATCCCCCCATAAGCCCCTCCCTCTTCCCCCCCAGTCCCCCCCTTTCTGCATGCATGCCCCTCCCCAAGTCCACTGATAGGGGAGGTCCTCCTCTCCTTCTTTCTGATCTTAGTCTATCAGTTCTCATCACAAGTGGCTGCATTGTCAGGGTTCTAGGTTATCTCCATGAATAGTCCTTGGTTGGAGTATGAGTCTCTGGGAAGTTCCCTGTGTTCAAAATTTTTGTTCTGTTGCTCTCCTTGTGGAGTTCCTGTCCTTTCCAGCTCTTACTATTTCCCACTTCTTACATAAAATTCCATTCACTCTGCCCGACAGTTGGCCATCAGGCTCAGCATCTACTTTGACAGTCTGCACAGCAGAGGCTTTCAGAGGCCCTCTGGCAGGTTCCTAGGTTGTTTCCTGTTTTCTTCTTCTTCTGATGTCCATCCTCTTTGGCACAGGAATTCTTATGCAGAAGGTGGACTGTGTCTTAGAATGAATATTTTTGGCACACAAACAAATAAAAAATTAAAAACCTATATAGAAAAGCTCTTGAATTGGTCCTAAAAAGAAAAAATGAGACTTCATCACTTGGCTGGAACAGAACCAGCTGAAATTGTGGTGCCCTTTAAATTGTGGTGCCCTTTAAATTGTGGTGCTGAGATTGTATCATTATGGGCAGAGAACCGACATTGGCAAAGAGCTTGTTGTGAGTTTTTGGGAGAAATCAGCAACAGATACCCAAAAATAAAGTCACTTCAGTTTATAAAAAGAAACAATTGGATTCTCCCTTGTATAATAAAAGGAACTCCAAATTTTGGAACTCCCACATTTTATATGGATGCCAATAAATCAAAAAAGGCAGGTTGTAAGTCAGAAAACCTGAGTAAAGTAGTGGAGAGTCCTTATGATTCAGTTCAAAAATCAGAATTATATGCAATTCTCTTGGTGTTATCAAATTTTCAAGAATCTCTTAATATAGTCACTGACCCTCAATATGCAGAAAGAGTTGTTCTACATAGAAACTTCTGATGTAATTCAGGATAATTTAGACTTAACTTCACTGTTTCTTCAATTACAACAAGTAATCAGAAATAGAAATAATCCATTGTATATAACATAGATCAGATAGGATATGGGTCCACTAGACCCTCTAGCACAAGGAAATGATGAAATTGATCAACTATTGACAGGAAGCATGTTAGAGGCCTCAGAATTTCATTTAAAAAACACCATGTTAACCACAAAGGTTTAAAAAGAGAGTTTTCTGTCACTTGACAAAAGCCAAAGAAATTGTGTGAAAATGTCCCACTTGTTCTTTCTTTATATAACTAAACTCCACTACCTGCAGGAAGTAACCCTAATGATAACCAAAGAAATGAAACTTGGCAAATCACGTTTTGTTTTATTTTATAGATAAAATAGAAATATGTGCACCATACTATAGACACACATTCAGGGTTCCAATGAGCAAAAGCCATAAGTTATGAGAAGGCTGATTCAGTTATTATGCATTTATTAGAAGTGATGGAAGCTATGATTATTCCTACACAAATTAAGACTGATAATGCTACAGCACATGTCTCTAATAAAATGGAAAGATTTTTTACATATTATAAGATAAAACATGTAACAGGTATACCTCACAAGCAGTCATTGAAAAATCAAATCGTACTTTAAGGGACATGCTTACAAAACAAAGAGGGTTATTAACCCCCCCAGAGATAGATTACATAATGCTTTATTGACCTTAAATTTCTTAAATGTAACAACAAACAACAGCTGGACAAAGACACTGGGTTATATAAAAAAAAAAAAACTGCTGAATTATTTCAGCCTATATATTTCAAAGATACCCTCACTTCACAATGGACAGTAGGGAATGGGTTACATACTGGGGAAGAGGTTTTGCATATATTCATACAGGAGAAGAGAAATTATGGGTTCCTTCAAAACTAATAAAAATCAGATATCACAGAGGAAGACCACCTGAAGACATAGCCACACACAAGAAGAGAGAAAACAAGAAGACCAAAGAGAACAGGTAATATAAATTGATAATCCCTTTACATGGGAACAACTCTAAAACTGACTGAGAAATAATAAATGTCTCTAATGAGAACTTCAGCAGTACATGGCCAATAAATCCTTGGCTATAATATCCTCAAAATTTATTATGCCATTCTTTTAATTGGCATTGACAAAATTGATTCACAGTTTAATTTTTTTTTCCTTTTGATTTTTTTTTAAATTTTTCATCAATTACACTTTATTAATTCTGCATCCCCCCATAAGCCCTTCCCTCCTCCCCTCCCAATCCCAACCTCCCTCCTCCCTCTGCTTGCATGCCACTCCCCAAGTCCACTAATAGGGGAGGTTATCCTCTCCTTTCTGATCTTAGTCTGTCAGTTCACATCAAAAGTGGCTGTATTGTCCTCTACTATGGCCTGGTAAGGCTGCTCCCCTCCAGAGGGAGGTGATCAAAGAGCAGGCCAATCAGATTATGTCAGAGGCAGTCCCTCTTCACATTACTATGTAACCCAATTGGACTCTGAACAGCCCTGGGCTACATCTGTGCAGGAGTTCTGGGTTATCTCCATGAATAGTCCTTGGTTGGAGTATGAGTCTCTGGGAAGTTCCCTGTGTTCAAATTTTCTGGTTCTGTTGCTCTCCTTGTGGAGACCCTGCCCTCTCCAGCTCTTACTATTTCCCAGTTCTTACCTAAAATTCCATTCACTCTGCCCAACAGTTGCCCATCAGGCTCAGCATCTGCTTTGATAGTCTGAAGGGCAGAGGCTTTCAGAGGCCCTCTGTGGTAGGTTCCTAGGTTGTTTCCTGTTTTCTTCTTCTTCTGATGTCCATCCTCTTTGCCTTTCCGGATGGGGATTGGACATTTTAGTTAGGGTCCTCTCTCTTGCTTAGTTTCTTTAGATGCACAGGTTTTAGTGGGTTTGTCCTATGTTGTATGTCTATATGAGTGAGTATATACCATGTGTGTCTTTTTGCTTCTGGGACAACTCACTCAGGATGATCCTTTCCAGATCCCACCATTTACCTGCAAATTTCATGATTTCCTTATTTTTCATTGTTGAGTAATATTCCATTGTGTAGATGTACCACAATTTCTGCATCCATTCTTCAGTTGAGGGGCATCTGGGTTGTTTCCAGATTCTGGCTATTACAAATAAAGCTGCTACAAACATGGTTGAGCAAATGTCCTTTTTGTGTACTTGAGCCTCTTTTGGATATATGCCCAGTAGTGGTATGGCTGGATCTTGAGGAAGCGCTATTCGTAGTTGTCTGAGAAAGTGCCAGATTGATTTCCAGAGTGGTTGTACAAGTTTACATTCCCACCAGCAGTGGAGAAGGGTTCCCCTTTCTCCACAACCTCTCCAGCATGTGTTGTCACTTGAGTTTTTGATCTTGGCCATTCTCATGGGTGTAAGGTGAAATCTCAGGGTTGTTTTGATTTGCATTTCCCTAATGGCTAGTGAGGTTGAGCATTTCTTTAAGTGCTTCTCTGCCATTCGGTATTCCTCTACAGAGAATTCTCTGTTTAGCTCTGTTCCCCATTTTTTAAGTGGATTACTTGGTTTGCTTCTTTTCAACTTCTTTAGTTCTTTATATATACTGGATATGAGTCCTCTGTCAGATAAAGGGTTGGTGAAGATTCTTTCCCAATCTGTAGGTGGTCGCTTTGTTTTGATGACGGTGTCCTTTGCTTTGCAGAAGCTTTTCAGTTTCATGAGGTCCCATTTATTGACTGTTGCTCTTAGAGCCTGTGCTGTTGGTGTTCTGTTCAGGAAGTTTTCTCCTGTACCAATGAGTTCTAGGGTATTTCCCACTTTTTTTTCAAGCCGATTTAATGTGTCTGGTTTTATGTTGAGGTCTTTGATCCACTTGGACTTCAGTTTTGTGCAGGGTGACAAGTATGGATCTATTTTCATTTTTCTACATGTAGACATCCAGTTAGACCAGCACCATTTGTTGAAGATGCTATCTTTTTTTCCATTGTATGGTTTTGGCATCTTTGTCAAAGATCAGGTGTCCATAAGTGTGTGGATTTATTTCTGGGTCCTCTGTTCAGTTCCATTGATCCACCATTCTGTTTCTATGCCAGTACCATGCAGTTTTTAAAACTGTTGCTCTATAGTACAACTTAAGATCAGGGATGGAGATACCTCCGGATGATCTTTTATTGTAGAGGATTGTTTTAGAAATTCTGGGTTTCTTGTTCTGGGGGGGAGCAGCCTTACCAGGCCATAGTAGAGGACAATGCAGCCACTTTTGATGTGAACTGACAGACTAAGATCCGAAAGGAGAGGAGAACCTCCCCTATTAGTGGACTTGGGGAGTGGCATGCAAGCAGAGGGAGGAGGGAGGTTGGGATTGGGAGGGGAGGAGGGAAGGGCTTATGGGGGGATGCAGAATGAATAAAGTATAATTGATGAAAAATTAAAAAAAAAGAAAAGAAAAGAATTTATTATTAATAATATTATCACTATTATTATTATTAAAAAAAAGAAAATGCATGTTTTAAGTAAAATTTATATAAACTCCTTTTTAATTTAGAATATAAGCATACCGTAAGTGTCTTGTACCTGTTTAGAAGTTTAGCCCTAGATTTTTTATAGATGTTGTAGCTATGTGCCCTATCCCCTTTTTATATAGAATCGGTAGTTATGCCTTTATAGCCAAACTTTATATAAACTCCCTCTTACCTTTAGCATTTAAGCATACCCTAGTCATCTTCTACCTGGGCTTTACATTGATTATGGCTATTTTTTGGCTTGCCCCTTTTTCATGCATAGTGGACAGTTATGCCTTTACAGCCAAACTTTATATAAACTCTCAGGATTAAGCATATAAACTCTCTTACCCTTAGCACTTAAGTATATCGTAAGCATCGTGTACCTGGGTTTTTACAATGGTTTGGGCTATTCTTTGGCTTGCCATCTTTTTGATATAGGATGGACAGTTTTGTTTTTTGAACATATGAATATAATTTTTGAGTGTTTTGACAAAACCAGGTTGGCATGTACTTTGCCATCTTTAAGCCTCTTGTGTCTTTTTTACATAGGCATGGCCAGCATTTTTCCCCTGTGAAAATGTCTCATGTTTAAAAGGATAAGGCAGTTTCCAGAGCAGTGTGACATTATGTCTCTTTACATAAACCTAAAATATATGTGAATCCAACCTTTAGATCAGTAAGGACGTAAAATCTATTATTAAGAAAAAAGAATTTACATGGTAACCTTAAGGAAAATTTTGTCATTTTTTAAACTTAGAGTATCTCTGCAAGTGGCCAAACAGCAGAAGTTGCCATCTTGGCTTTTATTATGTAAATTAGCTTGATCCTGAACTCAGAGACTTGTCTGTTTCTTTTTATTTTGTGTTGGGAAGAAAGGCATGTGCCTTCACTAGCTTGTTCAAATCATTATCATTGTAACTCAAAGCCCTTAAATAAAAATCAAACAAAGAGACAAGAAAATTTAAGTTTAGGTTCAGTTGTTCCAGTTTACGCTGTAACAAACAAAGCTCAGTTGGTTATTTTAGTTGATGTTTTGGTGAATTGGAGGACCCTAACTAGAAAGAGCTGACAAGCATCTTGTAGCCAGAGTGCTGTGAATTTTAGCTGTTATTATTCTAATTATTAGGAAGAGTGCCCTTTCTCTTGTCTGTAACTTAGTATTCCAATCCTTGTTTTTTTCCCCCATTTTTCTCCTTGAACTTTCTTGGAGAAGGCATGAAGAACCATCTACATTAAAAATATTGTAACTAGATCCATGACTATGACAGCCAAAATGAAGCCAAAAGCGGGTAAAACACTCTTTGCCATGGCATTTTTAAAAATTTAAGATGCAGTTCAGGCCAAACTCTGTCTAGAAGTTTTTCTGCCTCCAATGCCTCTCCTTCCCACCGTGGCTGCTGAGCTGAGCTGAGCTGAGCCAGCCACAGTATAAGGAAGCCATGCTTGTTTACCCCTCAGTTAAACTGCTGAAGCAGTCAGTTTTGTTTATGGAAGTCTCAGGTCTGCTAAAAGGAGGGCATTTTTTGCTCCTCACTGGGTTTAAGAGTCTCTCTTAAAAAGACAGTAACTGAACTGGGAGTTTTTAGGTTTTAAGTTTGGGTTTTATCACTGGGAGCTTATTATCCCCACCAAGTTATGATAAAGTGTGATTTAAAGGGTGTGGATACTTAGATTACTTGGGCATCATTTGTTGTAAGTTGCTGTTAAAATTTACTATTATCTGTTAGTAATGCTTGCTGTTACCCTTAAACAGCTGTGCAACCAAATCACCACACAGACACGGGGATTTCTTTAGTTAACCTAGAACACAATGCTGGGCAATATTTACTCCATCCTAAACCTCAAAGCCCTCATAGTTTCCTAACATTTAGATTTCCCGCATTATACTTGCTTTTAGTGATAACTGAGGTCTAGTCCATTTCCACCTAGTTCCAAGATCTCTCCCCCAGCTCTCTCCTCCCTTAGCTCTCCTCCGACTCATTTCCTGTCCTTTATCTCCTCCCCTCTTTCCTACCCTCTGGCTCCTCCCATTGCTCAACATTGAGTCTAGTTGCTTTATTTTGGCCTCTTTAAACAAAGTTGAGACAGGATGCTTAGAATAAGTATCACAATGCAATATCCGAATTGAAGCGAGAGAATGGGGGGAGGGAGAAGAGAAATCAGCATTGGAATGAACAAGGGTAAGGTGTATACATTTCAAAGGAACATTAAAAGAAAAGAGAACACACTAGCACTCCATGTGACTGGGTCTGTGTCCAGCCCTAGGATGATGTATGTGTTAAGGGTATGTAAGTGACCCTAGTCTGTATGTGTATACCACTAAGAAGAATGGGGAGTGTTGGTCTATGGGGAATGGGATTCAGCATCATCTTTTGGGAAGTCCTGAATGTTCATTTCTTCTGGAAGTTGGGAGCTAGATGGATCAAGATCAGCAACAGTGTGTGATCTCCTCAGAAGAGTGTAAGTGATGTGTTTGGTGGTGTCCTTGACCAGAAGGGATGCCAAGGAGCAGGTTGAGCTGATGTCTGTGGATTCAGTTGGTATTTTTCACACTTAAGAGGCAAGGCACTAGTTTCTGGAGAAGGAAAGAGTACAAGGATCTGTCTTGGCATCCTTGGAGAGAGTGAGGGTGCAGGGCAGACAGAGAATACAGGAGGCCAACTGAGGGGTTTAGGGGGGAATATACAAGGGATTTTGTGCCAGACTTTGTGTCTCTGTCACTCAGACTCATTTGGGCTGGGCCATCCTGGATCCATGTTCCAGGTGCTTCCACAGTTTGCCTCGTCTGGGTGACCAGTGAACTGTGGCTTCAATGTTGGGTACTCATCCCCAGGAACCCCAATACTGCTTTCAGGGGACCAGGAGGGATCCAATGTCTGGGTGCTGGAGAGGAAAGTCCCTGGACCTGATGATCTCCATTCACTGGCATATCTGTCAAGTGCTGGGTGTCCATGTTTCCTGACTGTCAGACCTGGGAAACAGCTCTGGGGGTACCAGATCTATTGACCCCAACATGTCCCAAGAATCCTGAAGATGCTTGAAGGGGATTAAATGAGATTAGATATCCGGCTGCAAGAACAGAGGTTCCCTAGACCTGGGGGTCTTCAGTTGCTGGCATCAGCATAAAGTGTAGAGCCCCCATGGTTCATGACTCTTAGACCTGGCAGACAGCCATGGGGGGACTGGGTGCAATTGAGCCTAACTGTCCCAGGAATACTGAAGCTCCCTTGAGGGGAGAATGGCCATCTGATGTCTGGCTGTTTGAGTGGAGGTTCCTGGACCTGGGGATGCTCACTGGTAGGGATGGGCAGAAAGTGCAGGAGCTCCGCACTTTGACTCTCAAACATTAGAGCTGACCATGGTGGGGCTGGGTCCAATAGGCCTCAACTCACAGGATGTCCCCTGTAATCAGGGAAAATTCAAGGTTGATGCTCTGGATCCAGCTTCCTATCCCCTCACCAGTTTCAGAGTTTCAGATCCTCTGCCCCTCTAATACAGGGCACACTGGTCACCGCCATCTTGGAAACCTCCCACACTTTGAATAATTCCAACAGGAAATGAAGACTGCAAGTCAAGTTCCTGAAGCAGATGAAGATTTCCCCAGCAAATCTATCTTCTAGATCCTCATGTGAGATATAAAAGATACATTTACAAGATTCATCAATGCCACAAGTCTCTCACATATCAAGGGGAGAGATCACAAATACAGAAAACATCAAGGAAATGTCACCAATCAGGACTGTGTTTGCAGTTCTTAGATGAACAGCTATGTTGAGCAAGTTCAACCTTAGAATAAGGCTGTTTTGCCTCTAGTCAGGTTGGCTCAATAAAGAAAGAGGAGTTCATTGCAGCTACCCAAGACTGCTATCTTTCTCAGAACTGTGACATCAATATAGAGAATTCTGTTTGTAATATTTGTTTTTTTTTTTTAATTTCATGTGCATTGATGTATTGTAAAAGTGATGGACCCTAGGCAGTTGTAAGATGCCATGTGGTTGTTGGGATAAAACCCAGGTCATCTGGAAGACCAGTCACTGCTTCAAATCACTGAGCACTCCAACCCTGAGAAAGCCACATTGTTAAGCTTTCCATGTCTTTCAGATATATGCATGTTTTATGTTCAAATGTCTGTGTACCCTACTTGCAATGGCCAAAGTGGGCACCAGATCCCATGGAAACGCATTTACAGGGAACTTGCTGGCTAGCAAGTGATATCTGAAATGGAACTTGTCTTCTGTAACAACACCCAGTGCTGTTAACTTCCATGCTAATCCAGCCACCATTTATTTAACTTTTTCTACAGATGTTAATTAAAATATATTACACCATTTCCCCTTTCCTTCTGCTTTCTCCTGCCTTTCTGAATTCCCTCCTTCCAATGTCTTAAAAAATAATGTGAATATATATGGACCTGTATATATATAAAACCTACTAAGTCTATTCCTATTGGTTGTGTAGATAAGGTTTCTGTGCTGAATCCTTTGTATAGGATATATAATTCAGGAGTGCATCCCTGCCTGAGGCTAATCCCCCATCTTGGAGAGAGTTCTAGTCTTCAATGTCCACAGGAGTCTAACCCTGAAGTGACCTAAGCTGTCTTGGACAGGAAACATTAGAAAGCACAGGGTGACAAATTCCTTAGATAACACATGGTGCTGGGATGGCCCTGATGTTCTGGAGCTGTGGGGAGGAGTATGGACATTGGTCTTAGCCAATCAGTCTCATTTGTTCTGTGGACCTCCCATTATACCATTCACCTGGGATATTTCCTTGGATTACTTTGTCATCTTAAACTTGCTGCATTGTATTTCTGAATGCCATGACTACAGGCCTGTCTTACCATGCCTGGCTTGGATGGTTTCAACCTCAGTGATTTACTAGAATGTTGGGATGAGTGTAATGAGTTGTTACAGTTAACTATATTGAGAATCTCCTTATGTCTGTGAGGCTACTTTTCACTATCTGTTGAATTAAGAACAGAACTCCAATCTACTTTGATGTGTCAGAAAATCTCAATGTTAAAGAAAAAAACAATAATTTTCTTTATAGTTAAAGGAGAGTATTTTAAGCCAAACAACTGCAACTGGAAAATGTTTTTTTTTTTCCCATTACTGGACTTAGGACCAGAGCTTTTGTCCTGCCTACCATGACCATTTGCACTCAGTGACTCATTCTCACTAAGCCCACAGAAAAACTTAATTATTGAGGTAGACCATGCCCAACTATACTGCAGGTACTAGGGAGGCAAGGTAAGCAGATCTAGTATGTACACTAAGTTCAAGGTCAGCCTGGAATTTATAGTGAGACTATTATTTCAAATAAAAAAGAGAGAAAACAATGTTTGAAAATGAAAATACATTTTGTTTATTACAGTTTATTCCCTTTGTATCAGGGCTGTATCCACTTACAATTCTGACCATTTCCAGCCAGCCTCCCAATCTCCCCCATGCACCTTCCCTAGTCCTCATATAGGGGGCGAGGGAAAAATCAAAAACAATGGTTAAAACACAAATTATTAATAAAAACTGGAAACATATTCACATATTTATTCAGTGTGACAAATTTTGATCAGTGATGAATATATAATGTTATGCTGTTTCTTTCTTCCCACAGGGAATATTTGCTAATTGAAGACATGGTAAAGTATTTAATTGCAAGCTTATGCAAACAGTTCTCAGGGGGTTCCCAGTTCCCAAGGAATAAGGCCATGGAAGCTACCGTAGAGGAATCCTAAATGTGGGCAAAGAGAAGGGTGAGAGAGAGAGAGAGAGAGAGAGAGAGAGAGAGAGAGAGAGAGAGAGAGAGAGAGAACAAACAGAAAAAGAGAAAGAGAAGAAAAGCATATAGAAGAAAATAAAATATCTGGGTACCTCTGGGAGAAGGTAGTCCCATTCCACTGGACTGAAAATTTAAGGGTGGAGGTGGGGAACGCCAATCTTACCCTTTAGAAGGTAGGGACTGAAGTATCCTGGGAGAACCTGGAAGCCAGAAATCCTCCTGTCAAAAAGGCACCTCAGCAGCTTGTCTTATGTGTGAAGTACAAAATATGGTTAAACGTTCATCCTTTAGATTTAATAGGTTTAGAGAGCAGAGATACACAACTAAGTAATCTCTCCAAGCCATACATTAAAATCTTCCTGCCTATAAGTTGCTTTCTCATTCTCAGCTTATTTCTCTCCTACAAGGTATTCAAAGAATGACATAATGCTATTGACAGAAAATATCTCATCTAGGGGAAGAGGTCTTTTCATCAATGACAGTCCAGACAAGATTAGAATTTCAAGGAGTCCATTGATTTATTAGATGTTCACCTAAGGGAGGTATAGGAATGTTTATTCAGAATATCTCTATTCCTGCCAGGCAGAGAGGTTGCAGTGATGACAGATGGGGGAGAGATTTAAAATCAATTTGAGACCACCAACTGGCAGCCTACATGGTATTCTGACTGACATACATATACATGTATCTGAGAAGACAAGGAAAGAGTGAAAGAACTGGAGAATTGACCTACCATAGCTGAGTCGATACAGAGACTACATTAGGAGGCAGCATGTGCTTAGGTATAGACCTAGAATTAATTGCTCTCTGGGAATTTTATCCTTTCTTTAACATCCAAATCTACTTCCCTTTCTTTAACACCCAAATCTCCTTCTCCATGTCTCTTAGGTCTCTGTAAATGCCTGATTTCTTCAGCCTTCTATTGACATCTGTTTGAACCTCAGGCTCCCCTGACAACCTTCACAGCACCTGCAGTCTTCACCACTTAGGGCTCCTAACAGAATGTTTGTGTACATCAGGGAAGCAGAGTACAGTCCACTTCAGAAAAGTTGGTCTTCATGCCTTCAAATTCTTCTTCACTTTTTACACTAGGTATCATCTCAAGCAGGTGTCCTTGTAGGCTCTCATTGCTGCCTATTTACGACGTGTGGGATAAACTCAGTCTGGTGGTTTTGGTCAAGTGGTCATGCACTTTTTAAACACTTGTAGTCTCAATTTCTGTCCTGATAATTTTGGATACTTCCATATTTTTGTGAAGATATTGGATTAGAAACTTCTTTCAGCACCAAGCCTAAGTTACTTTTTATGCTCTCAATATTCTCTTTCTTCTGGGTCATCAGGGATGAGTTAAAGATGAATTTAGGATTAACCTTTCACACCTCAAAAGGCTATTCATGACACGTTTATGGGGCCAAATACATGGCTCAGCACCTAGGAGAACTGGCTGCACACTAGCATTTTCAAACAAATTTTATCCTTCAAATTGCCCTGAATCCCTCAATTATTACATGACAGTATTTTTACAATGTAAAAAGAAGACAATATTTTATTGATGTAATATCTCAACTAATCTAATTTGAGCATCAGGGAAACAGAACTTTAGGAAAGGCTTTTGGTGTTCAAAGCTGGAAATCAGTCCTCAATCATCATTTTAAGAAGGCCAAAGGAGTTCCAACAAACTTGTCTCCCACTCTGTACATACCAGTCATTGTCTAAAAGCCCATAATGGCCTTACACACACACCAGAAATGTTTCTTTTTAAGTAAATATCCTTGCTGTTACTTTATCTATAACCTTGATATTACATATTTCCTATAGAATGCAGAACTTTAAGATGAAATGACATATGGATAATTCGGAGGAACATATGGATTCACAGAATCCAATCTTATGTATATATTCATATCACATCAAGCTATGTAGTGAGATGCAGTTGATGGATGATTAGACCACTTCATTACATCTCCAGGATAGTTCAAAACACAAAGCTTTGAATTAACAAAATGGACACATTCTTACAGTTTCTCTTCAGTATGTTTCATTCATGAAAGTGAAGCCTATAGAAATTTACAAAGGCTTCATCACAGTGAATATATTCATAAGGATTTCTCTTGAGTATGATTTCTTTTATGGCTTTGAAAATTTGTGACATGCAAAGGCTTTACTAGTTATAGTCATACGGTTTATTTCTAGTATGAAAACTTTCATGTCTTCGGATATCATATCAATGTGCAGAGGCTTTACCACACTGATTACATTCTTAGAGGTTCTCTCCAGTATGTGTTCTTTTATGTACTTGAAGACTACTGAATTGTGAAAAGGCTTTACCACCTTGAATACATTGAAAATGTTTCTCTCCAGTATGAATCCTTTCATGCCTCTGGAGGTAGCAGCAAAATGGAAAGGCTTTACCTCATTGACTACCTTCATAGGTTTTCTCCTCAGTATGTGTTCTTTTATGCTTCTTGAGATATCCATGTTGTGAAAAGGCTTTCTCACACTGATTACATTCGTAGGGTTTGGCTCCAGTATGAATCCTTTCATGTCTGTAAAGGTTGCACCAATGTGCCAAGGCTTTACCACATAGATTACATTCATGGGGTTTCTCTCAAGGATGTATTCTTTTATGCCTTTGGAGATGTCCGTTTTGTGAAAAGTCTTTCCCACACTGATTACATTTGTAGGGTTTCACTCTAGTATGTATTATTTTATGCACTTGGAGATTTCCTTTTTTTGAAAAGGCTTTACCACACTGATTACATTCGTAGGATTTCTCTCCACTATGTGTTCTTTTATGTAGTTTGAGATTACTGTTATCTGAAAACGCTTTCCCACAGTGATTACATTCATAGGGTTTCTCTCCAGTATGTATTCTTTCATGCTTTTGTAGACTACTGAGGTGTGAAAAAGATTTCCCACACTGATTACATTCATAGGGTTTCTCTCCAGTATGTATCCTTTTATGTAGTTTGAGAGTACAGGTTTCTGAAAAGGCTTTACCACATTGATTGCATTTGTAGGGTTTCTCTCCAGTATGTGTTCTTTTATGTACTTGGAGATTTCTGTGTTGTGAAAAGGCTTTATCATACTGATGACATTCATAGGGTTTCTCTCCAGTATGTGTTCTTTTATGTAGTTTGAGAGTACCAGTTTCTGAAAAGGCTTTCCCACACTGATTACATTCATAGGGTTTCTCTCCAGTATGTGTTCTTTTATGCCTCTGGAGATGTCCATGTCATGAAAAGGCTTTCCCACAATGATTACATTTGTAGGGTTTCTCTCCAGTATGTGTTCTTTTATGCAGTTGGAGACTACTGGGTTGGGAAAAGGCTTTACCACACTGTTTACATTCGTAGGGTTTCTCATAAATATGTATTCTTTTCTTTCTGCAAAGATAATTCAGATATGTGTAAGCTTTCCCATATTCATTACTCTGATGAATCTTTTTTTAAATGATTTATTTACTTATTAGTTATACTGTGTTTTTCCTGAATGTTAGATGAGGACACAGGATCTTATTATAGATGGTTATAAGCCATCATGTGGTTGCCTGTGAAATGAACTCAGGACCCTTGGAAGAACAGCCAGTGCTCTTAACCTCTGAGCTATCTCTCCAGCCACTGATGAATAATTATGTCAGTGAAAATTATGTTTGCAATTTGGTTTAATCTTAAAATGAAGTTACATCTTAACCTCTTATCACTTTCTTTACAGTCATAGTTTCCCCTTGATTGTGGGTTTCTCTACCTTACAAGATACCTTTGATGGTAAGAAACTTCATTACCTGGCTCACTGACAGCATCACTTTTTTCTATGTCTTTTTTCACATATTTAAAAAGACCTAGAAAGAGTCAGCTTTTCCACAGGGACTGCACTCATAAATTTTCCTATAGTTGTAATTACAGTGCATTCATAAAGGGAACCAAAATAAACACAACAATTTCCCCAGGGCCAGTAATCATAGGGATTTTCTGTAATGTGATTTCTTTGGCTATATTTCCATTGAGCTTGGAAATCTAATTAAGTATATTAGTTTAATTTTTAACAGTCCTCGTTTTGAGTAGACTTTCTGAAGGTGATAGGAGTTCATAATTCATTCGTTATTAATCATGAATGGATGAATGAACACACAAACAAATATAAATTTATAGTGTTGTCACTATCATGCTTTCTATTGTACACATGTACAGGATAGTTTAGAATGCAATAGTCTATGATGATATGCATCTGGAAAAACCCAACCAGGAAAAGTGGGCATTGCTGGATCCTTCCCAAAAGCATCTCTACACAGATGTAATGATGGAGATCTACAAGATCATTACTTCTATTAAGGAGACAATAAATATTCTTTAACAATTCTCTGCAGAGTGGAGGGAATTTCATGAATGAAGTGGAAGATAGCAAGGGGAGGACAGAAGCTCCACAGGGAGAACAATTGAATCAATATATTTGGGCACAGTGGTCTTTTCTAAGACTAATACTCCAACCAAGGATAATTTACAAATATAACCTATAACCCCTGCTCAGATATAGCCCATGGCAACTCAGTGTCCAAGTGAAATTCCCTATTAATAGGAAGAGGAACTGTCTCTGATATGATCTCAGTAGCTAGCTCTTTGACTAACCCTTGCTGCGGGTGCAACAGCCTTGGCAGGCCACAAAGGAGGACTATATAGCCTGTCCTGAAGCATCCTGGGAAGCTAGGGTCAGACTGAAGGGGAGGAAGGACTCAAATATCAGTAAACTTGAGGAGGGGCCTGAGAAGATATGAGAAAGGGAGGGAGAATTGGGAGGTAATGGGGTGCAGCTGGGATACAATATGAATAAACTGTAATTAATATTAAAATATAAATAAAAAAGGAAGAACAACAAATGAAACATTTCCACATACACACAGTTTTAGTTTTTGTTCTTCAAAGACATGTGCCATGGGGATTATGGTTCATCCACAACAGTATTCTTGACCCTCATAATTTCCATCTGATTAAACTTCGAAACCTTACTTCAAGTATTTGAATAACATAACTATTGCTATGGAATATTTGCTCATGAGTGAGAACACATGCTAAAGAGGCTGTGGAGAAAGGAGAACTCTCTTACATAGCTGGTAGGAATGTAAACATGTACAACCTCTTTGGACATCATTCTGGCATTTTCCCAGAAAATTAGCAATGGTGCTACCTCAAGATCCAGCTAGACCTTTCCTGGGTACATATTTGAAAGATGCTCAACCATATAACAAGGACATTTTGTTCAACTATATTCATTCCAGCTTTATTCATAACAGCAAGTTTCTTGAAATACCCTGGTCGTCCATCAGCAGAGGAATTGAAGAAGAAATTGTGGTACATTTGCACAATGGAATATTACTCAGCCATTAAAAATGAGAACATCGTGAAATTTTCAGGCAAATGGAGGGCACAAGAAAAGATGATCCTAAATGAGGTAACCCAGAAGCAGAAAGACACACATGGCATATACTTACTTATAAGTGGATATTAGACATATGATATAGGATAAACATATTAAAACACAGATTCCTAAAGAAGGTAAACAACAACAAGGACCCTAAGGAAGGGGCTTGATCCTCATTCAGAAGAGCAAACAGGACAGACATAGGAAATAGGAGAAGACAAGGAACAGAACAGGAGCTCTCCATAGGGGCCTCTGAAAGACTCTAGTCAGCAGGGTATCAAAGCAGATGCTGAGACTAATTGCCAAATTTTGGGCAGAGTGCAGGGAATCTTATGAAACAAGGCAGAGAGAGAAAGACCTAGAGGTGACAGGAGATCCACAAGGAGATCAACAGAGCCCAAAAATCATGGCCCAGGGGGCCTGCAGAGACTGATGAATCAACCAAGGACTCTACATGGAGAGGACCTAGGCCCCAGTTATTTTTTGTGGGTATTTAGTATTGCCTTTTCTGTTTCTGTGAGGAAACACAGTGTCTAAGGCAACTTTTTACAATAGTTTCCCTTGGCTCATGGTTCCAGAAGGATATGGGATCACTATGAAAGTGATGTGACAGCAAGTTTCAGATCTGGCAGCTGAAGAACCCACATCATCATCTTGAGGCATGAAGCAGAGAAGGAAACTGGAAATACTGTGGGGATGTAAACTCTCAAAGCCCACCTCATATTACTTCAGCAGGACAGCATTTCTGAATTCTTCCCAAATGGCACCACCAACTGAGAAGGATTATTCTCTCTGACATCAAGCCTACATGCCTGCTTCCTGTTACACGAGCCAATTCATGATGAAGAAAAACTCTTTAAGTCAACCTTTAGAGGCATCAGAATCTGGGTTACAGAAAGGAATGCATAGGCAGTTTCCTAGCAACTGAATCTCTAGTGGGGAGGAAAAGCATGTAGTGAAGCTCATTCCTTTCCCTAGGTCGCCGGACTTGTCTGCATCGGCTGGCTTTCCTTTACGCTTGTGCTTTAACTTTAAACCAATGCCCAAAATTCTTTCGTCTCTCAGAGTCACATGTTTAGTAAAAATCAGGTGATACCCAGAGAGCTCATTGACAGCAGAAAGTTTATGGATGCCTCCATTTTCTTCTATGCAACAATAACCAAGAAGTCACATGGCATTTACCTTTTTATGAAATCATTAGTAAAGAACATGGCAAATTCATGGTTGCTTCCATGGTGGTAAGGTTACTAGCCAAAATAAGATCAAACCACATGATTCTATTGTGCTCAAGGTCAATGGGGTGGTTTGAAAAAGAATGGCTCAGACAGGTTCATGTATTTGAATGTTTGACACATTGGCAGTGCCAAGGTTGAGTAGTGGGGCCTTATTGGAGTTGGTGTGGCCTTGTTGGAGGAAGTGTGTCACTGGGAAGGTGGGAGTTGACTTCTCATACGCACAAGCAGGCCCAGGGTGACTCTGCAGCTGGCTGATGAAGATTTAGAAGTGTCAGCTCCTTCCCCAGCCCCATCTCTGCCTGCCTGCTGCCATGTTTCCCTCCATGGTAATCATGGACTAAACCTCTGCAAATGCAGCATGCTCCTATTCAATCTTTGTCCTTTCTATGTGCTTCCAAGGTCACCGCAGGTTTTCATAGCAACCAAACCATAAGAAGAGTTAGCTCACCTTCAATGGATGGTGAGCTCAACACTCATTAGTCACATGGCCCTGTGGGATACATGGTTTAGATGAGTCCAGTCAGACTCCTTTTTCTTTATAAATGCACGTTAGTTTGGCGTGGATACAGGAGGAGATTTCTATGGCTGGGGAAAAATGGAACAAAGGAAAGAATTCTGTTGTCTCAATCAGAAACTGTGGAGTCCATATATCTTAGCACAGGAACTGCAACTGTGGAAGCAAAGCCTTGTCATCCAGAGGTTGTACCTCCTCAGTCCCCAGGCACAGAGGTTTCTGGACCCCACTGTATTGTGGTTGACTGTGATGGGGCTGAGTTCAGATGGATCTGGGACCTTTCATATGAGCTGGGATTTAATACTCTTGGAAACACACTTTCTGAAATAGTTTATCATCAGTAAAATATTGGCATTGTGTGTGTGTGTATGTGTCACTTTTCCTCAGGAAAGCATTGTCTTATGTCATTGAAGGCAGTCAAAATTAACCACCCCAAGACACTGCCATTGACTGCAGACCGGACCTAAATGTTTCCAACTTTTAATGTGGCGACCAGTAGGAAGGAATATTACAGATAATGACACATACACAGAGGATAGAGACTTGAGCCAAAGTATGAAGCCTGGATTGAAACCTAAATTGGGAGCCTTGCAGTGTTCAATCTCTCCCTCTTCAGGGTAGGGCAGGTGAGATGAAGGAATCCTGTCAGACAGCAAGAGAGGAATTGGCTGCCCTGTGCTAACAGGAAATTATTTCTCTCTTCAGGTTATCTGTTTCTATTTTCTTTTTCTCTAGAGCTATCTCTACCTAAATGGCTCACCCATGTTGGCTTACATTTTGCTCAATGTCTTTTTATGAGATTTCTTGCACCAAATTTCATATCAAACACATGTCTCAACCCTGAGATGACCCAATTACCAAAGCAGTACTTTTTGGTTATCTATAGCATTTCTTAATTTTGGTGTATGTACAGGTGGTTCCTGTTGCCCTGGTAATTTCTTTGGACCACAGTCACTATAATATCTAGAGACCTGCACCCCAGGGGTTCTTTTACTCAGCTGGAGAATATTTAAGGTACAAGGCCATTACAGAAGCTGGTGGGAGGCATTTATCTTTAGAGGATGATTCATTCAGGTGGTTCCTTAACTGACTTACCTTCTGAGACTAAAATATGAATTGCTACAAATAATTGCCCAGACAAGACTACCTTTTCTCTTCATCAGGAGGATGTGCTCGTAAAAAGGGAACTTTCCTAGTGAGAAGAACAGTTTCTCAATAGCAAATGCACTTAGTTTTATCCTAAAGAATGTGGTGACTGAATTTTTTTTCTCCAAAATTTGTGGTCAGAGCTCAGAATATCCTTCACAATGTGAGTATGAAAGGATCTGGTGCATATAGAAAGGGGAGAAAGGGGAAGGAAGACATTGCTCCAGGGAAAGAAAGGTCACTGATCCTGGTCATCAAACACCTAGAAAACAGTCATGTTCCTGGGAAGGAAGTATATTATGCTGAATGGAGGACATGTTGAGATTTGAATTCCATATGTTAAATACAAGTTTTACACTCTTTGAGAGAAAAGACTTAAGGTTGACATTTCTTTTTATATATATTTTTTAATTTTTATATGCATTTTAATTCCCAATCACAGTCCTCTGTTTCCTCTCCTTCCTGTGCTTCACCCTATTTGTCCCTCCTCTTGTCCTCAAAAAATGGAGCCCTTTTCCTCCTACGACACATCAATTCATATCAAGACTGAACTCCTCATCCTCAGGCCAGGCAAAGCAGCCTGGTAAAGATGAAGTAGTGAAAATCAGGCAACACAGTCTATGTCATAGACAGCACTTATTTCTTACAAGCATCTGTGTGGCTGCATCTGTAGAAACCAGAGATTAACTGGAGAAGCATAGTAAGCTATTCTTATCTGCCCCATGACTGGAGAAAACTCTAGAGAGGGATGCCTCTCTATCTGGAAAAAAAGAATCTCAGTTCCTGGAAAGTCAGTAACCCATTTCTTGGCATATCTGTGTTTTTCAATTGTTGCTGTGTTAGCTTGTGGTTTTCCTACTGAGATGATTAAGATGGCTAATACATTGGTTTTAAATTGTTAACAATTCTTATACCTTGTCTGTGTATGCTCCTTGGCTTTAGATATCAATGTTATATAGCTTAGCATGATGTGAGGGTGTATCAACTGGGGGTTCCCCAGATGACAATCACTTGTGGCTATGTTTGTGGTTGAATACAGGTGTTGTGAATGCAGTGGTAAACTCCAGGCCCTGATGGTCGAAATTTATCTCAACATGTGGTGTGAGCTGGTTAAGAAAACATACATAGAAGTAGACAGTGACCTTGTAAAAGAACATAGCAAGAAACAGTGTTCCATCATAATTCATGCCTTCATTTCATAGCCTGTGTTTCTTTTCTGAGCTCCCTCAATGTTTGGGGCCTGCTAGCATCAGCCAAAGAAGCCAACTTATCACCTGAGTCATTTCCATTTAGTGGAGTTAATGACAGCAACAGAGAAGAAAGGAAGAACAAAATTTGTACCATCAAATTATGCTTGTCATTGTCAGAAAATCTGAATATTGTTGTTTTTATCAATACACAATATATAAGAAATCTAGATATAAAAAGCCACTTAATGCTTAACTTGGAGCTTAATATTGCATTCCAGGTAGTACTGAGAGAAGATAGTGGTGAGAGAAATAGAGGTCGTGGAGGTCAAGGTAAGGAGGATTCAGTGGAAAATAGACTCTGTAAATATTTGGCTAGAGAGGTTACATGATGATTTGAATGATGATGGCCCAATATGCTTATGTAATTGAAGGCTTGTTGCTCAGCTAATGGAACTGACTGAGGAAAATTAAGAGATAATAGCATCATTGGATGGGGAGTGTCACACTCTTATTTCTAAGTGTGGCCCCATTTCAAAAAGAACACGGTGAGAGGGACCACTTGGTGAAAGAGCTGTCACCACATACTATTCTATTTTTTTGAGTTATGGGGCCACTTGAGGACACTGTGCTGGTGGAGTTCATGGAGATGTGTTCATGTGTGAATGTGTATGTGTGTGTGTGAGAAACAGAGAGAGAACAAGCAACCAAAGTGCCTACGACTGTGTTGAGCTCCTAGGATGATGTATGTGTTACAGGTATCTAAGTGCCCCCTGTCTGTGTGTGAATCCCTCAGTCAGGAGAACAGGGTGGCTGTGTCCATGGAAGATAGGATTCAACATTATCTTTTGTGAAGTCCTGAGGGAGTTTTCCTAAACAATGAGCCATCCCATTAGCCCTAAAAAAGCCACTTTTTAAAGCTTTGTATGTCTTTCATTTATTTGGATGTTTTGCATTCATGTGTCCCTGTGTCATACTTGGAAAGGCCAAGGAGAACATCAGATCCTTTTGGGATGCATTTACAGGTTATGCTTATCTAGCTTGTGATTCCTGAAATGGAACCTGTCTTTTATAACAACACCCAGTGCTAGTAACCCCCATGCCCTCTATAGCCAATTTTTATTTAAAGTTAATTTTACAGATGTTAATTAAAATATATCATTTCCCCTCTTCTTGTCCTTTCTCCATCCTATTCCAAATTCTTTCCTTTCAATGTCTTAAAAAAGAATATGTGAATAAGTATGGACCGATATACATAAAAAAAAAAAAAAAAAACTTACTGAGTCCATTTATATGGCTTGTGTGGGTAAGGGTTTGTGTGATTAACCCTTTATATAGGATATATAAATATGGAACTCATCACTTCCTGAGACAAATACTCCCACTTCCAAGAGTGTTCTAATCTTCAATGCCCAAAATGAGTCTGACTCTGAAGTGACCTGGGCTGTCTTGGACAGGAAACATTAGCAAGCAAGGGGTGGCATATTCCTTAGGTAACACACAGTGCTGGAATGGCCTGGAAGTTCTCGGGCTTATCCAACGGACATTGCTCTTATGCAATCAGTCTCCCTTTGGAATGTGGACCTCCCATTATACCATTGACCTTGGATATTTGCTTGGATGGCATTGAAATCTTCAAGTTTCTGCCTCCTCTTTCTGAACACCCTGACTACAGGCCTGTGTTACCATGCCTGGCTTAGGCGGTTTTAACCTCCGTGATTTAATAGAATGTTGGGATGAGTGTAACACATAGATACATTTAACTATATTGAGAACTTTTTTATGTCTGTGAGGATGGTTTTCACTATCTGTTGCATAACGATAGAACTCCAATATACTATGATGAGTATTAAAAACTCAATGATAAAGAAAAAAAATAATTTTCTTTGAAATTAAAGGAGAGGATTTCAAGACAATCAACTGCAATTGAAGAACACTTCTTTTCTAATACTGTAGTTAGGACCAGAGCCTGTTTCCTAGCTACCATGACTGTTTGGACTCAGTGACTCATTCTCAATAATCCCATTGAAAGAACTAAGTTATTGAGGTAGACAATGCCCAAATATCCTCTAGACACTAGGGAGGCAAGGTAAGCAGATCTAGTATGTACACTAAGTTCCAGGAGAGCCTGAGAATCATACTGAGACTATTCGTTCAACCAAAAAAAAAAAAAAAGAGAGAGAACAATGTTTGAAAATAAAATTATTTTTAATTATTTATTTATCACATTTTGTATCCTGGCTGTATCCCTTTCCATCTCCACTCATTCCCACCCACCCTCTCCATTTCCCACTGTGCACCTTCCCTAGTCCTCTGATAGTGGGTTAAGGAAAAAAGAGAACATAATGGTTAAAACACAAATTATTAATTAAAACTGGAAACATATTAATATATTTATTCAGTGTTACTAATTTTGACCATTGATGAATAAATAGGTTATACTTTATCTTTCTTCCCACAGGTGAAATTTGCTAATTGAATACATGATAAAACATTTGAATGCAGCCTTGTTGAAAACAATTCACAGACGGTTCTCAGTCCCTAAGGAACAGGGCCAGGGAAGCTCCCATGAAGGAAACATAAGTGTGGGCAAAGGAAAGTGTATGTAGAGAGAGGGAGAGAGAACAGAGAGAAAAAAGGCAGGAAGAGAAGAAACACAGAAAGAAAGAGGGAGAGAAGAAAAGCACATATAAGAAAACAAAAAAATCTGGCTCTACAGGGAATAGCCTCTGGGAGAGGGCAAGCCCATTCTACTGGATTGGAAAGTTAAGGGTAGAGGTGGGGTATGCCAATCATGCCCTTTAGAATGTAGGGACTGAGGGATGCTTTCAAAGAGGTAACTCAGAAGATTGTCATGGGTGTGAGGCACTACATATGATACGTAAGTCATCCTTTAGGTTTAATAGGTTTACATAGAAGGCCAGAGATGCACACAACTAAGTAATCTCACAGGGCCATATATTAAAAACTTCCCATCTATAAATTCCTCCCCAATTCTCAGATTATTTCTTTCCTGCAAGATATTCACATGGCATAATGTTATTGAGCAGAAAATATCTCATCTAGGGGAATAGGTCTATTCAACAATGACATTCCTGAGGAGAATGGAATTTCATGGAGTCCATTGATTGATTAGATGTCAACCTAATAGAAATATAGTAATGTTTATTCAGAATATTGTTATTCCTGCCAGGTAGAGATGTTACAGGGATGACAGAGTTGGGGCTGAGGAGATTTAAAGTCTTATTTGAGACCACCAAGTGGCCACCTGCATGGTATTCTGACTGACACTTACAGGTATCTGAAAAGACAAGGAAACAGTGGAAGAACTGGAGAATTGACCCACCACAGCTGAGTAGATACAGCGAATACAATAGAAGGCAGCTTGTCCTCACATACAACCCAAGAATCAATTGCTCTCTGGGACTTTAATCCTTTCTTTAACATACAAATTTCCTTCCTTTATAATTTGTCCAAGCTCCACAGGTCTGTAAATGCCTGATTCCTCAAGCCTTCTGTTGACATCTGTTTGAATCTCAGGATCCACAGACAACAATCTCTACAACATATGGAGTCTTCACCACTCAGGGCTCCTAACTGAATGTTTGCATGCATCAGGGAAGCAGAATACAATTCACTTCAGAAAAGTTGTCTTCATGCCTTCAAGTTTTTTCTCTCCTTACATTAGGCATAATCTCAAGAAGGGGTACACCTGACACATGTCTTGTGGACTCCCATTGCTGCCTATGTGAGATAAACTCAGTTTGTGGCTTTGGAAATGTGGTCAAGCACTTTTTAAACACGTGTACTTTCAGATTCTGGCCTGAATTTTTGGATACTTCCATACTGAATTTTGGATCCAAAACCATTTTTGGATACTTCCATATTTTTTGTGAAGATATTGGATTAGAAACTTCTTTCAGCACCAAGCCTAAGTTACTTTTTATGCTCTCAATATTCTCTTTCTTCTGGGTCATCAGGGCTGAGTTAAAGGTGAATTTAGGATTAACTTGTCACACCTAAAAATGCTATTCAAGACACATTTATGGGACTAAATACATGACTCAGTGCCTAGGAGAACTGGCTGCACACTCTCATTTTCAAACAAATTTTATCCTTCAAATTGCCCTGAATCCCTCAATTATTACATGACAGTATGTTTACAATGTAAAAAGAAGACTATTTTATTGATGTAATATCTCAACTAATCTAATTTGAGTATCAGGGAAACAGTGCTGTAGGAAAAGATTTTGGTGTCCAAAGCTGGCAATCACTCCTTAATCATCATATTAAGATGGCCAAAGGAGATCCAACAAACTCGTCTCCCACTCTGTACATATCAGTCATGGCTTAAAAGCCCATAATCACCTTACACACACACATGTAGTGTTTCTTTTTAGTCAATATTCTTGCTGTTACTTTATCTATAACCTGTATATTACATATTTTCTATAGAATGCAGTACTTTTAGATGAAATGACATGGCTAATTTGGAGGAACATATGGATTCACAGAACATCCAATTTTATGTATATATTCATATCACATCAAGCTATGTAGTGAGATGCAGTTGATGGATGATTAGACCACTTCATTATATCTCTAGGATACTTGAAAACACAAAGTTTTGAGTTAACAAAATGAACACATTCATAGGTTTTTCTTCAGTATGTTTCATTCATGAAAGTGAAGTCTATAGAAATTTCCAAAGGCTTCATCACAGTGAATATATTCATATTTTTTTTCTCTTGAGTATGATTTCTTTTATGGCTTTGAAAATTTGTGACATGCAAAGGCTTTACTAATTATATTCATATCTTTTCACTCCAGTATGAAATCTTTCATGCCTTCAGAGATGACATCAATGTTCAGAGGCTTTACCACACTGCTTATATTCTTAGGGTTTCTCTCCAGTATGTGTTCTTTTATGTACTTGAAGACTACTGGATTGTGAAAAGGATTTACCACGTTGATTACCTTCATAATGTTTCTCTCCAGTATGAAGTCTTTCATGCCTCTGGAGATTGCTACAACGTACAAAGGCTTTACCACATTGATTACATTCAGAGGGTTCTCTCCAGTATGTGTTATTTTATGCGTCTGGAGATGTCCATATTGTGAAAAGGCTTTCCCACACTGATTACAATCATAGGGTTTCTCTCCAGTATGTGTTCTTTTATGCAGGTGGAGACCACTGGGTTGTGAAAAGTCTTTCCCACACTGATTACATTCATAGGGTTTCTCTCCAGTATGTGTTCTTTTATGCAGTTGGAGACTACTGGGTTGTGAAAAGGTTTTCCCACACTGATTACATTCATAAGGTTTCTCTCCAGTATGGGTTCTTTTATGTAGTTGCAGACTACTGGGATTGGAAAAGGCTTTACCACACTGTTTACATTCATAGGGTTTCTCATGAACATGTATTCTTTTCTTTCTGCAAAGAAAATTCAGATATGTGTAAGCTTTACCCTATTCATTACTCTGATGAATCTTTTTTAAACGATTTATTTACTTATTATTATTTACTTATTATACTGTGTTCTGCCTGCATGCTACATGAAGACACCATATCTTAGTATAGATAATTATGAGCCACCATGTGGTTGGCTGAGAAATTAACTCAGGATCTTTGGAAGAACAGCCAGTGCTCTTAACCTCTGAGCCATCTCTCCAGCCACTGATGAATCTTTATGTCAATGTAAATTAAGTTTGCAGTTCGCTTTAATCTTAAAATGAAGTTACATCTTAACCTTTTATCACTTTCTTTACACTCATAGTTTTCCTCTTTATTGTCGGTTTTTATAACTTACAAGATACCTTTGATGGTAAGAAACTTCATTACATGGATCACTGGTAGCATCATTTTTCTATAAGTGGTTTTTCACATATTTAAAGACCTAGAAGGAGTCAGCTTTACCCCAAGGACTGCATTCATAAATTTTCCTATAGTTGTAATCACACTGCATTTATAAATTAACCAAAATAAACACAGTAATTTCCACAGGGCCAGTTATCACAGGGAATTTCTGTAACGTGATTTCTTTGGACAGCAGAGGGTACATATATCTCTCATGAGAAGAGAGAGGAAATGAAGCTCCCTTAAGGGGCACTACATGGAAAGCAGAGGGAGTTTTACTGGGTTGGTAATAGAAAGACAGGTTGGAGAGAGAGAACTAAGGTCAAGATCAAATGAGCCAGAGAATAAAAAAGAGCCCGAAGATTAGAAAAGACTGATGGAGTTAAGTATGAGACTAAAGAAAGCAATTTACAGGACAGTAGAAAAGCCAGATGTAATAAGTAAAGTAGGAGAGAATTTTAGCCAGAACAGCTGAATTGAATCAGCCATCCATGAGCTCTGAAAGAACAAGAGAGGGTGTACATATGAAGCAGTCATTCTAGGAAGCAGAAAATCTTCTAGGCCTAAGATAGATTGTATGGTACCTAGCAACTGCCCTGTCCATGCCTACGGTAGCAGACAGAGAGGCAGTAATCTTCGGAGACCATAATTTCGAGATTGAATAAAAGTCGTTTTTACTTTAATATCTGTTTACCAAGGTTTTCACTCTCCTTTTTTGCATTGAAATGCCCAGGAAACAAACAATATACCTGACAGTGAGGAACATGGATTTGGGATAATTTGATGTTCCTTAATATTCTTAAAATGGTATTTGTTTTTCCACTGTTGTTTTTCTTTAAAACCTCTGGGACACATACAAATTTCTTCACAGGGCTGGTGAGAGTACTCGGAGGTTAAAAGAAGTGGCTGTTCTTCCTGAGGTCCTGAGTTCAATTCGCAAAAACCTCAACATGGCCCACAATCATCTATAATGAGATCCCATGCCCTCTTCAGGTGTGCAGGTATACATGCAGGCAGAATAATATATAAATAATGAATAAATAAATCATCTTTAAATCATTTTTCCTGGCATATTTATATAAGCTTCCAAGAGATCATTACCTTCCATATCTTCTAAAAAGTTGATAATGTTCTTCAATTTTATGCTCTTCCCAATTGTAGCCTGAAATATGTACCAAAAAGTGAATCATTGATTATTAAAAATTAAGCAAAATATAAGTTACTCTCTTCAGTAAACCTTAGAAACATGCCTGATTTATTCTTTCTCATTCCAAGTGAACTTATATAAGAGCATTAATAAGAACAGTCCACAATAACAACAGATGTCCCTTTTACCTTAATAGCGAAAGAAAATTCACTGTCTTACCTATAGCTGTAAGGTGCTGGCAGGTCTCCAGCATCACATCTTTGTAGAGACTCTTCTGGGAAGGATCCAGCAAGGCCCACTCTTCCTGAGTGAAGTTCACATCCACATCGTCATAGGTTACCGAACTCTAAAGGATCCCGACATGAGTATAACAGAAAGCACAATAGTTGACAACAGTATAAATGTATACTTTATTGATAATATATTCATATAATTCTGGTGCTTCCCTGATATGTCCTGGCACAGAGGTTTCAATGAATTCACCAAGCCATTTTAGAAGGAAAGTAATTGAGGAGGTTCACCTCATTTCTGCACCCTTTGTATAGAATACAGCCTTACAAGAAAAATGCCAATTAACAGATATAAAGAAAGCAAAACAAGGAAGTCAATGAACACTACACACCACAGATCACAGAAACTGTATGCACAATTACTAACTAAAAATTATGGGCAAACAGGAAGCATTGGCTCATGATTTTAATTCCAGCACTCAGGAAGCAAAGGTATGTATTATCTCATTGAGTCAGAGGCCAGCACAGCCTCTGAAACAAGTTTCCTGACATCAAGAAGTACATTTAAGACCTGTATTCACAGCAAAAATCAATCATATAAGAAAGATACAAAGAACTCAACAGTTTTTCTTAAGATCCTACAAAAAAATTATATTTTCACTACAGTTCTGTATCTTCTAGGAACCAGAAGTGGCCCAGTTTAAACTATAATATTAATGAGACCTTACTAAAAGGGAATTCATCCTCAAATATGTACAAACGGACAGATGAAAACATTAGACCTGGAATAGTTGGTAGTAAATGAGCAACATAAGGCAGTTGAGGTGGCTCAGCTTGTTGCAACCTCTTGTTGGTGTTGCAAATAACTGGGCTCAATTATCAGTGCTTACATGGAGGCTCACAACTATCCATAACTCCAAATTCAGGAGATCTGAGGTCATCTCTGACTATTGTGAGAACCAGTACACAAGAGGTGCGTAGTCACACATACAGGCAAAATACTACTCATATTCACTTATTTAAAGTAATCAACACAAACACAAGAGGCAGGAAAAATGTCACACACCTGTAATCCAATGACTCAGAAGCCTCAGGCAGTAACAATGTCATGAATACATGACATCCTGAGAAATAGAATATACTCTCTGCCGAATACCAAAATTCAAGTGTTGCTAAATAAGTGAGTAATGAACAGCATTTTTACCCTTTCATACAACTGTAAACAACACCATTAATATAATGTATTTTCAAAATAAGCGTTCGGTATCTTCAATTTGCAGCATAAATCAATACATTCCAAATCAAGTTCCTAACAACTTAGAACAAGAAAGCTGATTTCAAAACTATGTGATATGTGAAATAGAATACAGGTAGGAACAATATGACTTCTGTACTTACCATGAAGCTAAAACTACCACAAAGTGCATATTTGTGAAGAAAAAAAAAAACAGATATAGAAAAAAAAAGACAAAAAAATTATACTTAATTTTTATCAAAATTCCTAAGGAAAATAAGCCAGGAAAAATGTGAACTTGACCAATGTTACCTATGATTGCATGTGATTAAAAATGAAACAAACACAGAGGTTACCACTCCTACAAAAACACCCAAGCAGACAGTTTGTAGACAGTTTTTAGACAGAAGTTTGTAGACAGAAGCACCATGTTTGAAAGCAATGTTTAATTGAGTGGCAGAAAGAGTGTCCAATCAGGGAAAAAGACTTGACAGATAGGTTAAGCCCAACTTTCAGGAGAGGAAAGAGGAAAGTGAAGCTATTTCAGGGGCAATGCATAGAGACAGAAAGTCATTTTACAGAGATGTTTCCACAGAGAGGTTCACTGAGAGAACAAGCTAGTCAACAGTGAAGACAGAAAGAGCCAGAGACTGAGAAGGAGCCTGAAGATTAGAGCAGATTGTTGGAGTTAGTTTGAGGCCAAGAAAAACAACTCAGAGACTGAGAGAGAAACCAGATTGAATCACTAAGCATAGAGAGGAGTCTGAGCCAGAGCAGCTCAAATGAACAAGTCAGCCAGAACTCAGAAGGAAGTAGAATGTGTGAGTTTATTAAGCAGTAAGCCTCAGGGGCTGAAAACATTCCAGGCCTAGATTACAGTATATAGAAGCTAGATGCATCCAGGACTAGATCTAGGTCAGCAGGAGATGGTACTAAGCCTCAAAGACAACTAAAACAGGAGAATAAAAGTCCCTTTTACAGGCCAGTGATGCAGTCTCCTCCTCTCCAGAAAATCCCCAGTCACAGAGGCTGACGGGGCAAGGGCCTCTTTCCAGTTCACCATATGCAATCTGGCTCACATTCTATCCCACTGCTAACACGTGTGACTCAGGTAGCTCAGCATTCCTAACGCCAGGACAAAGGACCTCACAAGAAGCTGATGGCTGCGGGTTCTCACCAAGCCCGGGAGAGACCAACCACACCAGCTCCTGCTCTTCAGCCTCCAGCACCACCACCACCTTGGGGTGGCGGCCACACACTCACCATGTTGCCACTTTGGAACGCGCCTGAAATCCTCTCACAGGACTCAGACTCACAGCTGAGCTCAGACTACAGCACGCCAAACATTCAACACACCTCAGCTACCGATCTGAACTTGCAACATGGCGCCAGGAAGTACCTGCCTCTTCCTCTGAGTACAGGCCTCGTCTGGAAATCCTGATTGGCCAGTGTGTCTTGAGCGACATGGGCACCTCCCCTAGGGTCACAGTGTACTGAAGAGACAAAGCATAGTGCTTCCTGGCCCAGGAGGAATGAATGCATATTTGCTAATTACAAAGAGCAATGAGAGCCTGGCTTAGAGAAGAACCTGACCCTGGAAAAATCTATGCTCCAGGCAGGGATCTTGGATCCATGACTTGAAATTTGGGCCCAGATGTGGAGGATCAGGGCCACACCTTTTCCAGATCTGCAGAGATTTCTTTGTCAGTACACTTGTGCCTGTTGTCTAATAGCCTACCCTTCTGTCTTCCAGCACTCAGGAATCACTTCCCCTTCTCCTCCTCCTGAAATGAAGGTGGATAGCTTGATCAACCCATACTCAACTTGCGGTGGAGTAAACAATCTTTCCACATTTTGAAGGCTGCCCAAAATACTAACAATTTAGAAAGTTTTCCGAAAACAAAATGAGATTGTTCTGTGACTTCACTCTGGGTTCTGCTAAACTGCAGCTACTTTTCCCCTGGTAGGTATCAGACAACCTTGGGAGAAAAGCAGGAAACAGATGATACACAATTTGGATCAAGCATGTCTTACTCTGTGAGACTGTGAAAACAAACAAACAAGAAACTGGAAAAACACAGTGCTATCAGCAAAGGATGTGTAGGCGAACAGAACAGATAGACTGAATCTCTCTATGGATGTAGAAACTGGAACTATAAAAATTACCTGCAGTTTCTGGTCCACCCAATCCAACAACCCCTGTCTGCAAATGGAAATTTGAAGAATCCAGTAGCCACTCAGACCATGTATCTGGATGTCTCAGTTGGTCTTCAGTAGATCCCACAATTCCAAAGAAGTAGGCTCTACTCCTAGTTCCAAAAAAATATGACCTTGATAGCCAGAGTTTGAGCAAGCAGAAAACAAGAAAGAGCTATCATCTCCAATAGACTTTATATGTGTACACTGCTATCAGAAATGTGATTTAGATGAAAGAAATAACTTTTCACCTCAAATAATCCAGATTAATCACCAGGCAGTGGTGGTGCATGCCTTTAACTCCAGCAATCCAGAGACAGAGACAGGCAGATCTCTGTGACTGAAAGGCCCACCAGGTATACAGAGGGAGTCTGAAGACATGCATGGATACACAGAGAAACCCTTCCTTAAAAAAGCAAAACAAAAAAAATAAATATAAATAAAAACAAAATCAAGATTAAGGAAGGGGTTTCCTACTTCACAATACCCAACTGCTTGGGATTTAGTTAACAGAGTTAGCATAAGTAGTGACCCCTACAACCACCTTGGATGGTCTTACCCAACCTCTACCCAAATTTCTCCTGGGAAACAGTGATCCTCTTTGGGACACGATGATCAGTAACAATCAGGTTTTAAAAGAATCAAGATCGGATCAGACTGAATCCTGTTGGCTAGGCTACAATTCACACCCCCTAATTATGAAGGGATTGGTTTAATTGAAAATTATACCATTGAAGCTGATTCCAGCAATGTCGAGGGCAGTGTGCTGGGACAAAACTGACTCTTCAATCAGTGTCAGGATAGGGAGTGTGTTTGGGACAGGTACCATCACCCAACTGGTATCTATGTAACTTTACCCTGAGTGTTCTGTCCTATCAGACCAACACATACTTGAGTCCACCCAGCCAGGGATGGTGGGCTTGGGACACTGGGCTCACTTCTTGCCTTTAGAGCAGCATTCTAAATAATGCCCAAGATTTTTGTATTCTTGTTAAACTGGTTCCATAGATTACACATCATTCAGAAGATAAAACAACTAATATCCTTTTGGGAACGCCAGGAACACTGACTCAGTTCAACTGAAACCCATGTTCTCTGGCTCTGATCCTAGGTGCAGGCTTGGCTGTGGCAGGAATAGGAGTTGCCATTTAGAGGTTCAGAGTAAAAGTTGTAATGCTTTAAAGGCTGATTTAGACTGAGATATTCAATGCCTAGAAAATTCAACCTCTCAACATGAAAGAAGTGTTGATTCTTTGGCTGAAGGTGTTCTACAAATAGAAGAGTGTTAGACCTTCTCTTTTTACACCAAGGGGGCTTATGTGTGGCCTTAGAAGAAGAATGTTGTTTTTCTGTCAACCACTCTGGAGTTATCAGGGAATCTTTAATTAAGGTCAGAGAGTCTAGAACAAAGGTGAACAGAAAGAGAGGATTCTAAAGGATGGCTTGAGTCTTGGTTTGATGCATTCCCCTGGCTGACAACTCTGATATCTACTCTCCTGGATCCTCTTTTTATTCTTGTAGTACTTTTTACCTTTGGCCCTTGCACCTTAAAGAAGCTTCTACAGTATATGAAACAGAGATTGGGAACAATACATTTAATGGTTATGAGATCCAACTACCACTAATTGCATGAAGGAGCCCATGATTGTTCATGAGAAGATTCTACTATAGGGGCAAATGAGAGAACAAGAGCAGAACTACTCTTTCTTGTTTTTCAGATGCCATTTTGAATGGCCCTGTCCTTTAAGTGACCCAAGTTCTCCCACCAGGAACCCTTGTGTGTTTGCATCAGACTTGTGTTACTGGTGGTCTCTTGGGGAGGGTCTCAAGATATAGGCATAACACCAGCACACAATTAGCTGTAATCAAGAGGGCTCCAACTCTGTACAACTTGGGCAGGCAGATAAATTTGATGATGTAACAAAGTCAACCAGTTGTTGTTGATTGTGAAGTAATGAAAGGCTCTTTGAGAAGTGCCTGAATACTTAAAGATAGGTGAAAAGGAGGCATTGATAAGACTTGTAGCAGTACAGAAACCAGCATGTTTGGGAAGCCATGAGAAGAGCACCAAGAACAGTAGTAAATATTTGTTTCTTTGTTGTTTGTTTCTTGGAGTTGACTGGGCTTACAGATAAGCAGTGTGATGTGTGCACAGCAAAACGGGAAACAGAGAGCTGCCTAGGCCCTTCAGAGAACAGAAGATTATGAGTTTCAGATATTAGACACTAAGGTATTTAATATGATTGTACTTTGGTTTGGGTTTCATCTTATTGTGATTTGATATTTCTTCCCTTTTAAGTAAGAATGGAAGGATACAATTTTGGGCTGGGATAATTTTATGATTTCAAATCGATAAATAATGCATAGTATACACAAAGATGCTCTCCTATTATCTCCTTTTAAAGGTAAAAGTCTCAAATTCTGCAGTTTTTGGCAGTACAAAATTTACTGTAATAAAGTTTATATACATGGCACACTTGAACATTAAAAAAAGTTTAATCAAGAAATGTGTTTTACAAATATATGTTAAATGGAAAGAGGAAAGCACTGTATTCTTTACATGTAAGGGCTTTTTCCTTACATAATTTGAAGTCAATTCCTTAAATACATTGTTTACAACTTTTAAATAATGATATTTTTGCTAAAAATGAGCAATATAATTTACCTCAAATACCAAATGCATAACAGCTGAAAAATAGACACATTACAACATGGAAGGGAAATAATCTAACGTATAATGGCTGTGTAAAGAAATTCATTATTTCTCCATATTATTGGTTAAAATCTCCTTGATCTTGTCCACAAAGTAATTATGGTAATTGGATATAATGGATCACTTCTGTATACAACTGTAATGTTCAGGTAACATCTTTTCCCAAAGGGAATGGCTCAATCTTTCCAAAGCATATTTTATAAAAATTAACTCTATTCACTCAGAGTTATATGAAATTATAAGATTCTAATAAAACTTATAAATGCCTGTACCTTGTATTTCATACACAGTCTATAAACATTTTAAAAATTGTATGGCTTATACCTGCCTTGACACTGAAAAAGCTCATTTCTTTTATAATGCTCATACATTTGTGTTATAGACCTTATGAACTGTGAGATTAGTGGATGGTTTTATTTTTTCTAGTAGTATCTTAGTCTCAGTTTCTTCTGACACTATTGGAAATTGCCACACCCATGCCAGTGTCGCCATAGTAGCATAAGCTACAGGGCGGGGATATGATTTACCCGGAAATAATGCCCCCTGGAAGGTCCCTGGCAAACTCACCCCACTTGGAAAAGAGACGTGTTCTGAGATTTCTACGCTTCTTCAGTTGTGGCTCTGGGGCTGGAATAATGAATTCTTTGATCTTTCCCTGTGACACCTGAAACAGCACAACTAACTTTATAAAGAAATTTATTATTAGTAGATTGTTAAAGGCTTTAATAAAAATAAGTTTAAGGAAAGTAATGAATTAGATTTAGTATTAATAGGCATTAAGAATAGTAAAATAATAATAGGCTCCTTCTTAAGAAATAATAGCATGAGAGGTGCAGCTTTTGGGAGTTTCCCCCTCCCTTCAGTGCCTTGTTCCTAGAGAAGATCATAAATCTTGGGCAGGACATATGGGAGGAGGGTTAACAAAGGTGTAGTTAGATTTTGATTTAGAGAAGGACTTTGGCAGGCATCTGACTTAGCTCCTGACTTTCCTCTTCATTGGTTAGCAATAATGAAACTATATTTGAGGTTTCTTTTCCTTTGTTTGCTCTGATCAAAAAGTTTTTAGGCCAAGATTATTTGTGGGTACTGCTTTATGTTTGATTGCATTTTGAGTTAAAATGTAAACTTTGTATTCTTGGTAAAAGTCTGAATGTTCTGGGAAGTATGCCAATTTTAAGGTGCCTTTTGTGAAATCATTATAAAAATACTAGCTTGATTTCAGTAAAGTTGCAGCAGAGTCAAAACCATCAAGGTGTCTCTGTCTGTCAATTCTTCGCCGAAACCGTGTCTTCCTGTCTAAAGCCTTGTTCTCCCGCGGACGACGGGAGCCCGACTGGGCTGGTCCGTGGCAGGAAATAGTAAAATCAATACTATGATTTGTTGGAAAACAATTTTCCCAACTAAAAAAGAGATATGTATTAAAGAACAACAGGAAAACAGAACACATAATTGATAGGATCAGAAATGAAATCCCCCATTGAACATAATTATGAAAACACTAAATGTACAGGGCTAAGAAACTACTGAATGCTACAAAGGAAGAAAAGCAAGGCTTCAAAAATAGACTAACCAATGACATTAACATAGATATTCTGAAATATACAGGTGGAAGCAATTCTGTTTGCAGCACACAGTCTAGAACTCACATTTGCTCCACAGGGGCTGTACTAGACTCTGCTTCCCAAGAGTCTAAGCTTACAGACAAGATCCACTGTTCCTGGTTGCAAATGTAGTTTTGCCTTGATAAAAGTGCTTCCAGGTACCATTAAAAGTCACTGAAAGTTGTTACATTTCTTATCATAAGCTACAGTTTAATTTTATATTCTGTTATAGGTTCAATTTTGTCATGGCTATTACACAATTATAATGATACTTGAGGCTCTTGGAAATTCACTCCTTTTTATTATCCTAGACATTTATGAAATGTTTCATCAAGAGTAAACATATCATGCATTCCTGCTGCTGACTCACTCTTAGCAGTGTGGCAGAAAAATGAATCGATATAGAGTCAAATGGCTCATGATAGAAGTATTGTTAGTTTATTGTGAAAACAAAGAACCCATGGAGCCTCCCAAGCCTAACTACTGTAAATTGCCAGATTTCCTTCCTGACTAGTGTTGGAGGCACATGATGATGAAAGTTCTACAATCATCTCTGGAACTCAATCCATATATTATATACAGTATGTGTCAAAAATAAATCAAAACAAACATATATCATACATCATAAAAGTCTGGTGTCCCCTGTTAGTAAAACTGGCATAGTACCCTGAAAGCTCAGTGACAGCAGGAAGTTAATAAATGCCTCCATATTCCTTTATACCACAGTAAACAGTAAGTCACATGGCATTTACCTTTTTATCAAAGCATTAGTAAAAACTTGGCTAATTCATGGTTGCTTCCATGGTGGTAAGTTCACCAGCCAAAATAGGATCAAGACACAGGATTCCATTGTGCTCAGGTCAGTGTGGTGGTTTGAATAAGAATAGCTCTCAAGGCTCCTGTGTTTGAATGCTTGACATGTTAGGAGTGGCAAGGTTGAGTAGTGGGGCCTTGTTGGAGGGGGTTTGGCCTTGTTGGAGGAAGTGTGTCACTGGGAAGGTGGGATTTGACTTCTCCTATGCTCAAGCAGGCCTAGGGTGCCTCTGCAGCTGGCTGATCAAGATCTAGAACTGTCGGCTCCTTCCCCAGCCCCATGTCTGCCTGCGTGCTGCCATGTTTTCCTCCATGGTATTCATGGAATAAACCTCTGCAAGTGTCAGCCAACTCATAGTCAATGTTTTCTCTCTATATGTGTTTCCATGGTAGCAATTCATAATTTAGTGTGAGAAGGTAAGTCAGTTAAGGAACCACCTGAATCATCCTCTGAAGATAAAACCACCCACCAGCTTCTGCTGGTGGAAATAATTACCTGGACAAGAACATCTTTTCTCTTCATCAGGAGGATGTGCTTGTAAAAAGGGAAATTACCGAGTTGGGAGAAGAGCAGATCCTCAATAGCAATGGCACTTGGTTTTCTCCTAGGGAATGTGGTAGAGACTGAGCTTTTTTCTCCGAAATTTGTGGTCAGAGCTCACAATCTCCTTCACAATGTGAGTATGAAAGGAACTGGTGCACATGGAAAAAAGGAGGAAGGGGAAGGAAGACACTGCTCTAGGAAAAGAAAGCTCACTGATCCCGGTCATCAAACACCTAGAATTCAGACATGTTCCTGGGAAGGAAGACTATTATGCTGGATGGAGGACATATTGAGATTTGAATTCCGTATGTTAAATACAAGTTTTACACTCTTTGAGAGAAAAGACTTATGGTTGATATTTCTTTTTATATTTATTTTTAATTTTTATATTCATTTTACATCCCAATCACAGTCATTTCCCTCTCCTTCCTGTGGCTCCTTCTCACCCTATTTGTCCTTCCCCTTGTCCTCTTAAAAGGGAGCCTCTTTCCACCACTGACACATCAATTCATATCAAGACTGAACTCCTCCTCATCCTCAGGCCAGGCAAAGCAGCCTGGTAATGATGAAGTAGTGAAAATCAGGCAACACAGTCTATGTCATAGACAGCACTTATTTCTTACAAGCATCTGTGTGGCTGCATCTGTAGAAACCAGAGATTAACTGGAGAAGCATAGCAGGCTATTCTGATCTGCCCCATGTCTGGAGAAAACTCTAGAGAGGGATGCCTCTCTATTTGGAAAAAAAAAAAAAAACTCAGGTCCTGGAAAGTCATTAACCCATTTCCTGTAATATCTGAGTTTTTCAATTGTTGCTGTGTTAACTTGTGGTGTTCCTACTAAGATGATTGAGATGGCTAATGCATTGGTTTTAAATTGTTAAAAATTCTTATACCTTCTCTGTGTATGCTCGTTGCCTTTAGCTATCAATGTTACATAGCTTAGCATGATGTGAGGGAGTACCAACTGGGGGTTCCACAGATGACAATCATTTGTGGGTATGTTTGTGGGTGACTACAGTGGTTGTGAATTCAGTGGCAAACCCCGGGCACTGATGGTCGAAATTTATCTCAACACATTGCCTGTACTGGTTAAGAAAACTTACAGAGAAGTAGGCAGTGACCTTGTAAAAGAACATAGTAACAGTGTTCCACCATAATCCATGCCTTCATTTGATAGCCTGAGTTTCTTTCCTGAGCTCCCTCAATGTTTGGGGCCTGCCAGCATCAGCCAAAGAAGCCAACTTACCACCTGAGTCATTTTCCATTAGTGGAGTTAATGAGAGCAACAGAGGTAATGAAGAACAAAATTTGTACCCTCAAAATATGCTTGTCATTGTCAGAAAATCCAAATATTGTTCGTTTTAACAATACACAATATATAAGAAATCTAGATATCAAAAGCCACTTTATGCTTAACATGGAGCTTAATGTTTTATTCCAGGAAGTACTGAAAGAAGAGTGTGGTGAGAGAAATACAGGACATGGAGGTCAAGGTAAGGAAGATTCAGTGGAAAATAGACTCTGTTAAAAGTTGGCTAGACTTTACATGATGATTTGTATGATGATGGCCCAATATGCTTATGTAATTGAAAGCTTGGTGCTCACCTAATGCAACTGAGGAAAATTAAGAGATAATGGAATCATTGGATGTGGTGTGTCACCCTCTGGGGTCTAAGTGTGGCCCCATTTCAAAAAGAATACGGTTAGAAGGACAACCTGGTGAAAGAGCTGTCACCTCACAATCTGCCAGTTGAGGACACTGGGCTGGTGGAATTCATGGAGATGTGTGCATGTGTGAATGTGTATGTGTGTGTGTGAGAGACAGAGAGAGAACAAGCACCCAAAGGGCATGGGTCTGTGTTGAGCCCCTAGGATGAAGTATGTGTTACAGGTATCTAAGTGGCTCCAGTCTGTGTGTGAATCTCTCGGTCAAAAGAACAGTGAGGCTGTGTCCATGGTAGATAAGATTCAGCATTATCTTTTGTGAAGTCCTGAGTTTTCTCCAAAACACAGAGCCATCTCCTCAGCCCTGAGAAAGCCACATTTTAAAGCTTTGTATGTCTTTCATTTACTTGGATGTTTTGCATTCATGTGTCTGTGTGTCGTACCTACAAAGGCCAAAGAGGACAGCAGATCCCTTGGGGATTCATTTACATGTTATGCTTAGCTAGATAGTGATTCCTGAAATGGAACCTGCCTTCTATAAAAACACCCAGTGCTATTAACTCCTATGCCCTCTATAGCCAAATTGTATTTGAATTTATATTTACAGATGTTAATTAAAATATATTACACCATTATCCCTATTCTTGTCTGTTCTCCACCCTGTTCCAAATTCTTTCCTTCCAATGTCTTAAAAAAGAATGTGTGAATAAGTATGGACAAATGTATATAAAGAAAACTTACTGAGTCCACTTATATGGCTTGTGTGGGTAAGGGTTTTGTGCTTAACCCTTTCCATAGGATATATAAATAAGGAAGTCAGCACTGCCTGAGGCTAATTCTCAGTTCTAATCTTCAATGCCCAAAATGAGTCTGACTCTGAAGTGACCTGACCTTCTTGGGACAGGAAATGGAAGCAAGCAAGGGGTGGCATATTCCTTAGGTAATATATGGTGCTGGCATGGCCTGGATGTTATGGGGCTGTAGGGAGGACTATGGACTTTGGTCTTATCCAATCAGTCTCCCTTTGTTCTGTGGACCTCTCATTAGACCATTGACCTTCGATATTTGCTTGGATTACATTGAAATCTTGAAGTTCCTGCTTCTTCTTTCTGAACACCATGATTATAGGCCTGTGTTACCATGCCTGGCTTAGGTGGTTTCAACCTCAGTGATTTAGTAGAATGTTGGGATGAATGTAATGAGTAGTGACACATAAGTATACATACTTATGTCTGTGAGGTACCTGTTCACTATCTGTTGAATAAGGACAGAACTCTGATCTACTATGATGAGTGGTAAACCTCAATGTTAAAGAAAAAAAATATTTTTCTTTATAATTATAGGAGAGGATTTTAAGCTAAACAACTGTAATTAAACAAAGATATTTTTTTTTCTCTTACTGGAGTTAAGACCAGAGCCTGTGTCCTGCCTACCATGACCATTTGAACTCAGCAATTCATTCTCAATAAGCCCATTGAAAGAACTCAGTTACTGAGGTAGACCATGCCCAACTATACTGCAGGCACAAAGAAGGCAAGGTAAGCAGATCTAGTATGTATACTGAGTTCCAGGTAGGCCTGAGATTTATATTGAGACTCTTCTTTCAAATGAAAAAAAAAAATCAATGATTGAAAATGAAATCACATTTAATTATTTATTTATTACAATTTCTTCATTTTGTGTTTTGGCTGTATCCCCTTCCAAATCCACCCATTCTCACCCACTTCCCATCTTCCCATATGCACTTTCCCTACTTCACTGATAAGGAGCTAGGGAAAAAAGCAAAAAAAAAAAATGCTTAAAACACAAATTATTAATGAAAACTGAAAACATATTAACATATTTCTTCAGTGTGACTAATTTTGACCAGTGATGAATATATAAGGTTTCACTTTATCTTTCTTCCTGCAAGTGAAATTTGGTAATTGAAGACATGAGAATGCATTTAAAAGCAGGCTTATTGCAAACAGTTCTCAGAGGGTTCCCAGTTCCTAAGGAATTGCATAGAAGCTCCCATGCAGAAAACATAAATGTGGCCAGAGAAGTATGTGTAGAGAGAAAGAGAGATGGAGGGAGCAAAAGAAATAGAGAGAGAACACACACAGAGTAAACATAAAGCAGAGAAGAAACAAAGAGAGGAAGAGTGAGAGAAGAAAAGCATATAGAAGAAAACAAAATATCTAGCTACATGGGGAAGAGCCACTGGGAGATGGCAAGCTCGTCTACAGGACTGGAAAGTTAATGGTAGAGGTTAAGTATGCCAATCATGCCTTTTAGAAGATAGGGACTGAGGGATGCTGGGAGAATCTGGAAGCCAGATCCCCTTCTGTCAAAAAGGCACCTCAGCAGCTTCTCTCAGGTGTGAAGTACAACATATGGTACCTAATTCATCCTTTAGGTTTAATAGGTTTAGACAGTGGGCAAGAGATACACAACTAAGTAATCTCACCAAGCCACATATTACAAACTTCCCATCTGTAAATTCCTCCTCCATGGTCAGCTTATGTCTCTCCTCCAAGGTATTCAAAGAATGACATAATGATATTCAGCATAAAATATCTCATGTAGGGGAATAGGACTTTTCAACAATGACATTCCAGAGGAGATTACAATTTCATGGAGTCTACTATTTTATTAGATGCTCACCTAAGAGAGATATAGGAAGTTTATTCAGAATATCCATATTCCTGCCAGCCTGAGGGGTTACAGGAACAACAGTGTGGGAGACTGAGGAAATTTAAAGTCCAATTTTAGACCACCAAGTAGAGGCCTGGTATTCTGAGTGACACATACATGTATCTGTGAAGACAAGGAAAGAGTGGAAGAATGAGAGAGATGACCCACCACAGCTGAGTAGATACAGAGAATACAGCATGAGGCAGCTTGTCCTCAGTTACAGCCCAAGAATTAATTGCTTTTTGGAAGTTTAATCCTTCCTTTAACATCCAAATATCCTTCCCTTATAGCTACTCCATGCTGCACAGGTCTCTATAAAAGCTTGATTTGTCCAGCCTTAGATTGACATCTGTTTGAACGTCTGGTTTCCCTAACAACAAACAAACACATTTGGAGTCTTCAACACTCAGGGCTCCTAGCTGAATGTTTGCATGCATCAGGGAAGCAGAATACAATCCATTTCAGAAAAGTTAGTCTTCAGGCCTTCAAGTTCTCTTGCTCTCTTTACATTAGGCATAATCTCAAGAAGGGGTACACCTGACAAGTGTCCTTATGGGCTCCCACTGATGTCTATTTAGCATGTGGGAGATAAACTCAGTCTGGTGGCTTTGGTCACATGCTCAGGCACTTTTTAAACACTTGTATTGTCAGTTTCTGTCCTGATCATTTTTGGATGCTTCCATATTTTTGTGGAGTGTTTGGCTCAGAATCTTCTTTAAGCACAAAGCCTAAGTTACTTTCATATGCTCTCAATCTTCTATTTCTTCTGGGTCATCGGGGCTGAGTTAAAGATGAACTTAGGATCAAACTTTCACACTTAAATGCTATTCATGACACGTTTATGGATTAAACACATGGATCAGCTCACTTTCATTTGCAAACAAAATTTGTCAATCAAATTGCCTTGATTTCCTCTATTATTACATGGCAATATGTTTACAATGTGAAAAGACAATATTTTATCAATATAATATCTCAACTACTCTTATTTGCAAATCAGGGAAATAGTTCTGTAGGAAAGTTTTTTGGTGTCCAAAGCTGGAAAGCAGACTTCTGTCATCATATGGAGATGGCCAAAGGAGATGGGACAAAGTTGTCTCCCACTCCATACATACCTATCCTGGCCTAAAACCCCATAATCACGTTACATGCACACACCAGAAGTGTTTCTTTCAAAGTAAATATCCTTGCTGTTACATTATCTAGAATCTTTATATTACATATTTTCTGTAGAATGCAGTACTTTAAGATGAAATCATAAATAGATAATTAGGAGGAATGTACTGAATCATAGAACATCTAATCATATATAAATGCTCATATCAAATCAAGCTTTGTAGTGAGATGCAGTTGATTTCTGATTAGACCACTTCATTACATCTCTAGGATACTTGAAAACACAAAGCTTTGAGTTACACCAATTCATAGTTTCTCTTCAGTTTCTCTTTCAGATTCATTCATGAAAGTGAAGCTTATAGAAATGTCCAAAGATTTCATCAGACTAAAAATAGTCATAAGGTTTTCTCTCCAGTATGATTTCTTTCATGGCTTTGTAATAATGTGACATGCAAAGGCTTTACTGTTTATACTCCTAGGGTTTCACTCCAGTATGAGATTTTTCATGCTTTTGGAGAAAACAGCAATGTGCAAAGGCTTTACCACATTGATTAACTTCATAGGGTTTTTCTCTAGTATGTGTTCTTTCATGATTATCGAGACTACTGAGATGTGAAAAGGCTTTCTAACAATGATTTCATTAATAGGGTTTTTCTCCAGCATGTGTACTTTTATGCACCTGGAGATTTCCATGTTGTGAAAAGGCTTTCCCACATTGATTACATTTGTAGGGTTTCTCTCCAGTATGTGTTCTTTTATGCACCTGGAGAGTACTGTGGTTTGAAAAGGCTTTACCACATTGAAAACAGTCATAGGGTTTCTCTCCAGTATGTGTTCTTTTATGCCTTTGGAGATTTCCATGTTGGAAAAAGGCTTTCCCACACTGATTACAGTCATACTGTTTCTCTCCAGTATGTGTTTTTTTATGCTTCTGGAGACTACTGGGATGTGAAAAAGCTTTCCCACACTGAAGACATTCGTAGGGTTTCTCTCCAGTATGTGTTCTTTTATGCATTTGGAGACTACTGCTGTTTGAAAAGGCTCTACCACATTGATGACATTCATAGGGTTTTTCTCCAGTATGTGTTCTTTTATGCACTTGGAGATTTCCGTGTTGGGAAAAGGCTTTCCCACATTGATTACATTTGTAGCATTTGTCTCCAGTATGTATTCTTTTATGCACCTGGAGACTACTTCGAAGTGAAAAGGCTTTACCACACTGAAGACATTCATAGGGTTTCTCTCCAGTATGTGTTCTTTTGTGCATTTGAAGACTACTGGGGTTTGAAAAGGCTTTACCACACTGAAGACACTCGTAGGGTTTTTCTCCAGTATGTGTTCTTTTATGGTTCTGGAGATGACTGAATTGTGAAAAAGCTTTACCACAATGATTACATTCAAAGGGTTTTTCTCCAGTATGAAGTCTTTCATGCCTTCGAAGATTACTGCAATTTACAAAGGCTTTATCACATCGATTACATTTGTATTGTTTCTCCCCAGCGTGTGTTCTTCTATGCATGTGGAGATTTTCATGTTGTGAAAAGACTTTCTCACCGGCATTACATTCCCTATATGTGTTTCTATGTATGTGGAGTTCACTGTGTTGTGAAAAGCCTTTACCACATTGATTATATTCGCATGGTTTCTCTCCACTCTGATTCCTTTTATGCCTTTGAAGATCAGTGTGATGTGTGAAGGCTTTACCACACTGGTTACTTTCATAGGGTTTCCCATAAACATGTGTTCTTTCATTCCTGCAAAGATAATTAGGATATGTGTAAGCTTTACCATAATCATTACAATGATGATCTATTTGTCGGTGTAAATTAAAGTTGCAATTTGGCATAATTGTAAAATAAAGTTTCATATTTACATTTTATCCCTTCGTTTACATTCATAGTTTCCCCCTTGATTGTGGGTGTTTTGTACCCTACAAGATACCTTTGATCGCGAGAAACTTTATTACATGCCTCACTTATAGCATCATTTTTCCATAAGTGGTTCATCACATATTTAAAAAGACCTAGAAGAACTCAGCTTTATCACAGTGAATGCATTCATTTAGTTGTAGTCATACTGATTTTGTAAAGTGAACCATCATAAACACAACAATTTCCAGAGGGCCTGTAATCATAGTGATTTTTTTGTAGTGTGATTTATTTGACTTTATTTTCAATGAGTTTGGAAAACTAATTAAGTAATTAGTTTAATTATTAAAAATCCCCTGCTCAGACTAGACTTTATGAATGTGATACAAGTTCATGATTTATTTGTTATTAATAATGAATGTATAAAAACATGAACAAATATTAATTTATACTGTGGTCACTATCATGTGTTCTATTGTACACAAGTATAGTGAAATTCAAAATGCAATAACTCATGATAATATACATCAGGAAAAAGCCCGCTCAAGAAAACTGAGCTTTGGTGAATCCTTCCCAAAAGTACCTCTACACAGATGTAATGATGGAGACCTACAAGATCATCACTACTACTGGGGAGACAATGAATACTCTTTAACATTTTATTAATTTAGTTATGACTAATGATCAATAAATTTAATATAAACTTGCACCACATTAAGAAAGTCTGAATAAAAGAACTACTACATATCTTCTACTTGTTCTGGAAAAGAGAGATATGTTTCTATTTTCTGTATCCGTAGGTTCACATGACTTGTATCAAACTTGACAAAAATATACTTATTAAAAAAAGAACAATGGGTGATCCAAGATGCTAGCGACCAGCACACATCATATCTGAGAGGCTGAGGATCTGAAACTCTGAAATTGATGAGTGGAGAGGCAGCTAAAACCAGGACATCTACATTGAAGCTTCCTTGGGGAGAGGGGACAACACATGAGCTGAGACCATTTAGATCCATGTCATCCAAGGACTCCTCTGGGGACTGAGAGTGGGAACATTCGATCCCTCTGCACTTTCCCTTGTCAGGTCTCCCTTTTTCTTAGCTGAGGCAGCCCAGAGTGCCCCACAGCTCCTAGCAGAGCACTCCCTGCTTCCTGACTAAGTCAGCAGGGGCAGGCCTCCTAAGTCCTCAGCAGCAGTTGCTGGCTATACCAGCCTTCCATGTCCCAGGTCTACAAGCAACTGTATTGGCCTTTCAGAGCCTCCCAGCAAGTGACTGTACCAGCTGTCCAGACCCTAAGTGGAGGGCAGCTGGCTGTACAGTCCACCCAGGACTGCAGACTGCTGTAGGGTCTCCACAAGGCTTCCCATCAGATCTGTACCTGCCTCCCACTTCTGCAGCTGTGGATGGACTCCCAGTGGACTGTTTTACCAGCTTCCAAGTTTTGCAGCTGCAGCACCACTGAGCTGATAGAGCTCCTACACCCACATATGCCCCAGCAGGGACACATCTGAGCATAGAAAACAGGGAGAAAACCTGTGTTCTCTGATTAGACCAACGAGCTCTGAGCATGCCTTCAAATGAGTGCCTGCAGATCCCCAGATCCAGGGTTCTTCTATGCTAGCAGCCAGACATCGGATCCCTCCCACCCACACACCCACTGTGGACAACATTGGTATTCTTGGGACAGTGTTCTCAACATGGGAGCCCTGGTTCTGCAGATTTACCAGTGGACTCCAGGCAAACAACTCCTGGAGCCCATGCAGAGCTGAATACCAGTGGCCTGTAGAATATTGAGATATTCGGGGAATCTGAGCATGTGCATTGTGTCTTCCAACTCTGGCAGCGTAAACAACCACACTTGTGCCTGCACTATCCCCAGCACCATATTCCAGGCATTTACACTCTCTAGCACAGTGTCCTTCAAGGCACCTTTCCATGCACACGCTTGCTCACACACATTTGTGCTTGTGGATTTTCCAACACACACACTCAAACCTGTGGACCAGTCCCATCTTCCTAAAGAATACTCCGTATACCAGAGAAAGATGAAACCAGTCTGAACTACAGATTTCAAGAACAAAAAGTGAAGATTACAGATGATCAGGTGGCGAATGGTCGGAGTAGAAACACATCCAACAAAAATCAGGACATCATGGCTTCACCAGCAACCCCCCCCAAATCAATGGCTACTCTAATTCATCAGAAACACAGGAAAATGATTTTGAAGCTATACTTATCCAGTTATTAGTGACACATAAAGAAATGAACAAATCTCTCAAAGTATAGCCACACAAATGGAGGCAAATAAAGAGGAAAGACCAAAGCTCCTAAAGGAATACAGACAAACATAGACAAATGAATAGAGGCACAAGTGCAGGCACAATTAGAGCCAGATAGAAAGGAAATCAGCAGAAAACAGAGACCATCATAAAAAGACAAGAATCCACATTCAAATAGATGAAGGGAATGGTGCAATGTGTGAAAACAGAATTAGAACCAATAACAAAAACAGAAACAAAGAAACCCCTGGAGCTGGAGAACTTCTAGAAAACATCAGGAACCACAAAAGTAAGCATCACCAATAAAATACATGAGATGGAAGGGAGAATCTCAGGTACTTAAGATACACTTGCAGCAACTTAAACTTCTCTCAAAGAAAAAGCAAAATCAGAAAAGTTGAAAACACAATCATTCTAAGAAATCAAGGATACTCTGAGAAGACAAAATCTATATAAAGAACTAAGGAAGTTAAACAGCAAAAAAATCAAGTAATCCAATTAAAATTGGTGTACAGAGCTAAACAGAGAATTCTCAATAGAGGAATATCGAATGGCAGAGCAACACTTAAAGAAATGCTCAACCTCATTAGCCATCAGGGAAATACATATCAAAACGACCCTAAGATTTCACCTTACATGTATCAGAGTGGCTAAGATAAAAACCTCAAGAGACAACACATGCTGGAGAGGTTGTGGAGAAAGGGGAACCCGCCTCCACAGCTGGTGGGAATGTAAACTTGTACAACCACTCTGGAGAGCAATCTGGCACTCTCTCAGACAACTAGGAATAGCGTTTCCTCAAGATCCAGATACACCACTCCTAGGTACATATTCAAAACAGGCTCAAGTACACAATAAGGACATTTGCTAAACAATGTTGGTAGCAGCCTTATTTGTAATAGCCAGAAGCTGGAAACAGCCCCGATGCCCCTCAGTGGAGGAATGGAAGCACAAAAGAGGTAATATAAAGTAGACTATTACTCAGCAATAAGAAACAAGGAAATCATAATAAATGCAGGTAAATGGTGGGATCGGGAAAAGATCATCCCAATTGAGCTATCCCAGAAGGAAAAAGATGCACACGGTATATACTCACTCATACAGACATATAATATAGGATAAACCTACTAAAATCTATACACCTAAAGAAAATAATCCAGAGGGAAGAGTCTTCCTAAACTGCTCAATTCCTATCCAGAAAGACAAAGAGGATGGACATCAGAAGAAGGAGAAAAGAGGGAACAAGTCAGGAGCCTGACACAGAGGACCTCTGAAAGACTCTGCCCTGCAGACTATCAATGCAGATGCTGAGACTAATGGGCAACCTTTGGGCACAGTGCAGGGAATCTTAGGAAAAAAGTGAGAAACAGTAAGATATGGAGAGGACAGGAACTCCATAAGGAGAGCAACAGAACCAAAAAATCTGAGCACAGGGGTCTTTCCTGAGACTGATAATCCAACCAAGGACTGTGCACGGAGATAACCTAAGACTCCTGCACAGATGTACCCAATGGTAGTTCAGTATCCAAGTTTGTTCCATTGAAATAGGAACAGGGATGTCTCTGACATGAACTGATTGGCCTGCTCTTTAATTACCTCCTCCAAAGGGGGAAGCATCATTACCAGGCCACAGAAGATGACAATGCAGCCACTCCTTATGAGACCTAATTGACTAGGATCAGAAGGAAGGAAAAGAAGACCTCCCCTATCAGTGGACTTGGGGAGGAGCATGCATGCAGAGGGTGGAGCAAGGGAGGGATTGGGACAGGAGGAGGGAGGGAACCACAGGGGAATACAAAAGGGAAAAAGTTTAATTAATAAAGAATAAAAAAGAAAAAAAATCTAAGAATAATAGGAATAGATGGAAAAGAAGATTCCAGGCTCTGAGGTCCTGAAAATGTTTTCCAGAAAATCATGGAAGAAAATGTTCCCAACTTAAAGAAAGAGATGCCCATAACCACAAAAGAGGCCTACTTGACACCAATAGACAAGGCCAGGATAGAAACTCACATCACATCATAGTCAAAATGTAATCTACATATAAACAAAATGAAGGAGAAAAACCACCTGATCATCTCCTTAGATGCTGAAAAAGTATTTGACAAAAATCCAACACCCATTCAAATTTAAACTGTTGGAGAGATCAGGGATACAGGCCCATACGTAAACATAGTGAAGACAATATACAGCAGGCCTATAGCCAACATCAAATTAAAGGCAGAGAAACTTCAATCAATCCTACTGAAAACAGGGAGAAGGCAAGGCTGCCCACTCTCTCCATATCTCTTCAACACATTACTTGAAGTCCTAGCTACAGCAATAAGACAACTAAAGGAGAGAAGGGGATACAAATAAAAAAGGAAGAGGTTTGATCACCTCGCCCTGGAGGGGAGCAGCCTTACCAGGCCATAGTAGAGGACAATGCAGCCACTTTTGATGTGAACTGATAGACTAAGATCAGAAAGGAGAGGAGAACCTCCCCTATCAGTGGACTTGGGGAGTGGCATGCAAGCAGAGGGAGGAAGGAGGGTGGGATTGGGAGGGGAGGAGGGAGGGGCTTATGGGGGGATGCAAAATGATTAAAGTGTAATTGATGAAAAATTAAAAAAGGGAAAAAATAATTAAAAAAATCTCCAAACGTTTATGCATGCAATACTAGTTCCGAGTATTTCTTTGAAATCCTTAAAAAGTAGAGTTTGTGGATCATGAAGAAGGCAGTACCATTAATAACCAGTGCTTTCCAGGTTTCTGCGTGTGCAGGAGAGGGTACTTGCAATCACGCACACGTGAGCTTCCTTTTCATCTTGGGCAGGTTGTATTCTTTCAACTTAATTTCATTATGTCCAAGTCCCTCCATGTTGTCACAAATAAAAAGGATTTCATTTTTTATAACAACAAAAAAAAAGAAAAAGGTCAAAGTATCACTAATCACAGATGATATGATAGTATACATGAGTGACCCCAAAAATTCAACCAGAGAACTGCTTCAGCTGATAAACTCCTTCAACAAAGTGGCTGGATACAAAATAAATGCCAAATAATCAGAAGCCCTCCTGTATACCAAAGACAAAAGGGTTGAGAAAAAAATTAGTGAAACAACACCCTTTAAAATAGCCACAAATAACAAAGTACCTTGGTGTGACTTTAAACAAGCAAGTGAAAGACCTCTTTGAAAAAACTTCAAGTTCCTGAAGAAAGAAATTGAAGAAGATATCACAAGATGGAAAGATCTCCCATGCTCATGGATCCATAGGATTAACATAGTGAAAATGGCCATCCTGCCAAAAGCAATCTACAGATTCAATGCAATTCCCTTCAAAATAGCAAGATAAATCTTGCAGACCTGCAAAGAACAATTCTCAACTACATATGGAAAAAGAAAAAAACCCAAATTGCCCAAACGATCCTGTACAACAACAGTTTGTCTGTAGGTATATCTATCCCTGTTCTAAAGATATACTACACAGCCATAGTAAGAAAAACTACATGGTATTGGCATAAGAACAGAATGGTGGATCAATGGAACTGAATAGAAGACTCAGAAAAAAATCCACACGACTACAGTCACTTGATTTGTGACAAAGAATCCAAAACCATACAATGTAAAAAAGACCAGCACCTTCAACAAATGGTGCTGGTCTAACTTGATATCTACCTGCAGGAAAATGCAAATAGATCCATACTACCCACTCTGTACACAACTAAAGTCCAAGTATATTAAAGATATCAACATAAAACCAGACACACTAAATCAGTTAGAAGAAAAAGTAGTGGCAGAAAAGCTGACACACTCAGAAAAATATTTGGCAGAATATGATACATGCATCTCTCACGAGACAAGAATGGAAATGAGCTTCTTAAGGGGTACTACATGGAGATGGAGGGAGTTTTACTGGGACAGTAATAGAAAGACAGGTTGGAAGGAGACAACTGAGGTCAAGATCAAATGAGCCAGAGAATAAAAAAGAGCATGAAGATTGAAAAAGATGGATGGAGTTAGTTTGAGACTATACAAAGCAATTAGGTGACAGTAGAAAAGCCAGATTTAATAAGGAATCTAGGAGAGGAGTTTGAGCCAGAAAAGCTGAATTGAATCAGCCATCTATGAGCTCAGAAAAAACAAGATAGGGTTTGTCTATTGAGCAGTAATTCTCAGAGGCCAAAAAACTCCTAGGCCTAAGGTAGGTTGTATGGGACCTAGAATCTGCCCTGCCCAGACCTAGGGTAGCAGACAGAGGGGCAGTAATATTTGGACACCATGATTTCTAGATTGAATAAAAGTCCTTTTTACAGTAATATCTGTTTAGCCAAGGTTTCACTGTCTTCATTCATAAACTTTCTTACTCATGAAAACATAAGTAAGATAGCTTACATTGAGGAACATGGGTTTGGGAGAATATTCCTTAATACTCTAGAATATTGGATTCTTTACACTATTGCTTTCCTTTAAAACTCCTGGGACACATTGAAAATTTTTCAAAGGCATATTTATATCAGCTTCCATGAGATAATTACCTTCCATATCTTCTAGAACGTTGACACTGTTCTTCAATATTATGGTCTTCCCAATTGTAGCCTAAAATATATACCAGAAAGAGTTGATATTTTATTGAAAATTAGGGGAAATTTAACTTTCTCTCTTCAGTGACCTTAGAAACATGATTGATTTATTCTTCCTCATTCCAACTGAAATTACATAAGAGCATCATTGAGAAAAGTCAACAACAGATGTCCCCTTTACCTTAATAGTGAAAGAAAATTCACTGTCTTACCTATGGCTGTAAGGTGCTTATAGGTGTCTATCATCACATCTTTGTACAGACTCTTCTGGAAAGGATCCAGCAAAGCCCACTCTTCCCGAGTGAAGTACACATTCACATCATCATAGGTGATAGAATTCTAAATTATTCCAATTATGGGTATAAAAGAAAGCACAGTAGTGACAACAATGTAAAAGTATACTTCATTGACAATATATTCATATAATTCTGGTTCTTCCCTGAGTTATCTCCTGACAGAGAAGTTCTGATGTACTCACCTGGTCATTTTAGAAGTAAACTAAATGAGGAGGTTCATCTCATTCGGAACCCTTTGAATAGAATTTAGCCTTTCAAGAGAAATGTCAAGTAACAGACATAAAGTAAGAAAGTCAAGGATGTTGATGAACAGTACAGACCGCAGATCACAGAAATTGTATGCACAATTACTAACTACAATAATTATGGATAAGCAGGATGTATTGCCTCATGACTTTAATTCCAGGAGTCAGGAAGCAGAGGTATGTGTATTTCATTGTGCTGCAAGCCTGTCTGGCCTCCAAAACAAATTTCATGACATCCAGATGAGGTAGAGTTAAGACCTTTATCCACTGCAAAAAAATCATTCAATTAAGAAAGATACAAAGAACTCCATGGTATTTCTGAAGTTCCAACAAAGAATTGTATATTCAATACAGTTCTGTATCTATCTTCCACAAACCTGTAGTGTTTCAGTTTAAACTCTAATACTAATGAGAGTTTACTAAAAGGGAATGCGTGTTCAAACAGGTACAAAAGGACGGATGTTGTACCTGGAATAGTTGTCCATTAATGAGCAACATAAGACGGTTGAAGTGGATCAACATGGAAAAGCTCTTGTTGGTCTTGACAATAACTGGCCTCAATGGCCAGTGCTTACATCAGGCTCACAACTACTCATTACTCCAAATTCTGAACTTCTGAGGCCATCAGCTGACTATTGTGAGGATCAGGTACACAAAAGGCGCATAGTCACACAAACAGGGAAAATACCTCATTTAAAAACTCAAAACAAGCACAAGAGGCAGGAAGAATGTCACACACCTGCAATCCAATAACTCAGAAGTCTCAGGCAGTATTAATGTCATCAATACATGACATCCGGAGACTAAGAATATAGTCTCTGGCAAATATTAAAACATAAATATGGATGTGGATCAGCACAATAGCATATGCTAGGACATGCTTCCATGGAGAATAAGGCGGTATATGGGGGATCTTCCCCAATATCTTTGTTAATTGAAACCCAATTCTAAGGATCTTCCCTAGTGCTCCAACTGAACACTTGTGGCTCCTTCCCCTCCATACCATCCAGCAAACATGGACACCCTAGCCAAGCAGGTCATTAAAATAGCAACACTCATCCAACACACTTTCTGAAACTTCAGAGTGCTAACAGAACCCTAAGAACAAAACTCCCACACATCAAATCAGCACTTAGTCCTATAATTGCCCCAAACCCAGATGCCTAGACACCAGTTTAGGAATAGATTCAAGAACAGTCGGGCAATATGTCACCACCTGAGCTGAGCTATATTACCACAGCAGGGACTTACTATCTGAAAATTACAAAACTTTTTACAGAAACATAAAGGAATATATCTTCTCATCATTTCATGAAACTATAATCCTGTATAATTGATCACATTCTCAGACACAATGTAAGTACTAAGAGAAAATTTAATTAACATCCTGTGTCCTATCAGACCACCATGGCTCAAACCTGGATGTATATATAGCATCAGAAAGTACACAAAGCTTACAAACTCATGGAAAGTGAATAACCTTCAACCAAGTGAATAAAATGGTTTCAAGCAGAAAAAAAAATTTAAAGAGTATAAATTAAATGAAAACGAATACATATCACATGAAAACTCATGGAATATAAGGAGGAATAAAGAATGATGCTAAGAGGAAACTTCATAGCACCAAGTGCCTACATAAAGATATTAAAGAGGATTCATGCCATGGGAGGAGAGGGAGGTGAGGAGAGGGGCACGCCAAACCATGATACGATGACAGTAAATAATAGATGAAACAGATTAGGTAACCAAATTGGATAGATAAAAGAAAGAAGGGCAGCAGGGTTAAGGGCCCGAGCCCTGGGCTAGAGGGCATTGTATGCCAGCCATGTCCTGTAAACAGGTAGGGACTTGGAGATGCTGGGCAAACCTAGTAGCTAATTCTGCTCTGAACTGTTAAATAGGCACCTCAGCCATTTGTCCCAGGATTTGAGTCTTAACAGTGCCCAGGTCGCCACATCCAGTCTGGTCACTGTCCATCCCACTTCTAACACGTGGGACTCTGAGAGCTCAGCATTCCTAAGGCCAGGACAAAGGACCTCACAAGCAGCTGATGGCTGCCGGGTTCCATCCAGCCCAGTAAGGACCAACCACACCAGCTCCTTCTGCTCAGCCTCCTGCTCCACCACCACGTTGCCTGCCTCCGCCATACACTCACCATGTCGTCTCTTTGGAAGTCTCCTGAAATCCCCTCACAGGAACCAGCAGCTGAGCTCAGACTACAGCACGCCGAACATTCCAGACAGCTCAGCTTCCAAACGGAACCTGAAACCTGGCACGCGGAAGATCCTTCCTCTTCCTCTGAGTACAGGATTTGTCTGGAAGTCCTGATTGGCCAGTGAGTCTTGAGCGACATGAGCACATCCCATAGGATCATAGTGTACTGAAGAGACAAAGCATACTACTTCCTGGCCCAGGAGGAATGAATTCATATTTGCTAGTTACAAAGAGCAATGAGACCCTGGCTTAGGGAGGAACCTGACCTTGGAAAAAATCTATGCTCCAGGCAGGGATCTTGGATCCATGACTTGAACTTTGCGTCCATATGTGGAGAATCAGGGCCACATCATTTCCAGATCTGCAGAGATTTCGTTGTCAGTTTAATTTTGCCTGTTGTCTAATAGAATACCTTCTGTCTTCAGGCACTCAGGAATCATTTTCCCTTCTCCTCCTCTGAAATCAAGGTGGATAGCTTGAACAATCCATTACTCAACTTGCAGTGGAGTAAACAGTCTATCCACATGAGGAAGGCTACCCAAAATAGTAACAATTTAGAAAGATTTTAGGAAGCAAAATGAGATTGATCTCTGACTTCACACTGAGGTCAGCTAAACTGAAGCTACTTTTCCCCTGGTAGGTATCAGACAACCTTGGGAGAAAAGCAGCAAACAGATGATACACAATTTGGATCAAGCATGTCTTCCTCTGTGAGACTGTGAAAACAAACAAACAAGAAACTGGAAAAACACAGTGGTATCAGCAAAGGATGTGTAGGTGAACCGAACAGATAGACTGAATCTCTCTATGCATGTAGCAACTGGTTCTATAAGAATTACCCGCAGTTTTTAGTCTACCTAATCCAACAACCACTGTCTGCAAAAGGAAATTTGAAGAATCCAGTAGCCACTCAGACCATGTAGCTGGATGTCTCAGCAGATCCCAGAATGCCAAAGATTTGGCTCTACTCCCAGTTCCAAAAAATATGACCTTGATAGCCAGAGTTTGAGCAAGCAGAAAACAAGAAAGAGCTATCATCTTCAATGGAGTTCATATGTATACACTGCTATCAGAAATGTGGTTTACATGAAAGAGATATCTTTTCACTTCAAATAATCCAGATTAATCGCCAGGCAGTAGTGGTGCATGCCTTTAACTCCAGCAATCCAGAAACAGACGCAGGCAGATGTCTGTGACTGAAAGGCCCACCAGGTGTACAGAGGGAGTTTTAACACATATATGGTTACACAGAGAAACCCTGCCTTAAAAAAGCAAAATAAAAAAATAAATATATATAAAAACAAAATCAAGATTAAAGAAGGGGTTTCCTACTTCACAATACCCAACTGCTTGGGATTTAGTTAACAGAACTAGTATAAGTAGTGGCCCCTACCACTACCTTGGATGGTCTCATGAAACCTCTACCCAAATTTCAGCTGGGAAACTCTGACCCTCTTTGGGACATGATGATCAGTAACAATCATGTTTTAAAAGAATTAAGATCGTATCAGACTGGATCCTGTTTGCTATGGTACAAGTCACACCCTCTAATTATGGAGGGATTGGTTTAATTGATAATTATAACATTGAAGATGATTCCAGCAATGTTGAAGGCAGTGTGCTGGAACATAATGGACTCTTCAATCAGTATCAGGACAAGGAATTTGTTTGGGACAGGTACCATCGTCCAACTGGCATCCATGTAACATTACCCTGAGTGTTCCATCCTATCAGACCAACACATACTTTAGTCCACCCAGCCAGGGATGGTGGGCTTGTGACATTGGACTCACTCCTTGCCTTTATAGCAGCATTCTGAACAATACCCAAGATATTTGTATTCTAGTTCAACTGGTTCCATAGATTACACATCATTCAGAAGATAAAATCACTAATATTCTTTTGGGAACGCCAGAAACACTGACTCGGTTCAAATGAGAACCCATGTCCTTTACTCTGGCTCTCATCTTAGGTGTAGGCTTGGCTGGGGCAGGAACAGGAGTTGCAGTTTTTGCGAATAGAGTAAAAATTGTAATGCTTTAAAGGCTGATCTAGACCAAGATATTCAACCCCTGAAAATTCAATCTCCCAACATGAAAGAAGCATCAACTTTTTGGATGAAGTGGTTCTAAAAATGGAAGAGGTTTAGACCTCCTATTTTTACAACAAGGGGTTTCCCCAGATGAGAATCCTTTGTGGCTCTGTTTGTGGGTGAATACAGTGGTTGTGAATTCAGTGGCAAACCCCAGGCACTGATGGTGGAAATTTACCTCAACTTGTGGCCTGGGCTGGTTAAGAAATCTTACAGAGAAGTAGACAGTGACCTTGTAAAAGAACATAGCAACAAATAGTGTTCCACCATAATCTGTGCCTTCATTTGATAGCCTGAGTTTTTTTTCCTGAGCTCCCTCAATGTTTGGGGCCTGCCAGCATCAGCCAAAGAAGCAGATTCATCACCTGTGTCATTTTTGGTTATTGGTGTTAATGACAGTAACAGAGAAGAAAGGCAGAACAAAATTTGTACCCTCAAAATATGCTTGTCACTGTCAGAAAGTCTGAATATCATTGTTTGGACCAATACACAGTATATAAAAAAACAAGATATCAAAAGCCATTGCATACTCAACATGGAGCTTAATGGTGCATTCCAGGAAGAACTGAACTGAAAAAAAAGTGGTGAGGGTAATAAAAGCAATGGAAGTCAAGGTAATGAAAATAGACTCCATGAAAAATTTGGCTACAGGTTATGTGGTAAGTTGAATGATGATGGCCTTATATGATTTTATAATTGAAAGCTTGGTGCTCAGTAAATGGAACTGACTGAGAAACATTAAAAGATATGGCATCACTGGCTGAGGTGTGTCCCTCTCTGTAGTCTAAGTATTCTCAGAGAGAACAGGGTAGTAGGGACAAGCAGGTGAGAGAGTTTTCACCTCACAATCTTCTGTCTATTGTCTGAGGTTGAGGGCCAGTAGAGGGCACTGTGCTGGTGGAGTTCATGGAGGTGTGTGTGTGAGAGAGGAGACAGACAGACACACACACACACACACACACACACACAGAGAGAGAGAGAGAGAGAGAGAGAGAGAGAGAGAGAGAACTCTGCAGGTCTACATCTGTGTTGAGCAGGTAGGCTGATGTATTTGTTACAGGTATCTAAGTGCCCCCAGTCTGTGTGTGAATCTCTCAGTCAGAAGAAAGGGGAGGCTGTGTCCATGGAAGATAGGATTCAGCATTATCTTTTGTGAAGTCCTGAGTTTTTTCGAAAACACGGAGCCATCTACTCAGCCCTGAGAATTCCTCATTTTAAAGCTTTGTATGTCTCTCATTTATATGGATGTTTTGCACTCATGTGTCCTTGCGTCATACTTGCAAAGGCCAAAGAGGAAATCATATCCCTTGGGAATGTATCTATAGGGTATACTTACCTACCTTGGGATTCCTGAAATGGAACCTGTCTCCTATAACAACACCCAGAGCTATTAACTCGTATGTCCTCTATAGCCTCTTTTTATTTAAATTTATATTTACAGATGTTAATTAAAATTCATTACACCGAGTCCCCTTTTCTTGTCCTTTCTTCACCCCATTCCAAATTCTCTCCAACCAATGTCTTAAAAAATGTGTGAATAAGTATGGACCTGTACATATATAAGCTGAATCCATTTCATTGATTGTGTGTATAAGGTGTGTGTGCTGAACCCTTTCTATAGGATATATAATTAAGGAGCACATCCCTGTATGTGGATAATTCCCACACTTGCAGGAGAGTTCTAGTGTTCAATGCCCAACAGGAGTCTGACCCGAAGTGACCTAAGCTGTATTGTACAGGAAACATTAGCAAGCATTGGTTGACAAATTGCTTAGATAACATATGATGCTGGCATAACCTTGAAGTTCTGGAGCTTTAGGGAGGACTATGCACATTGATCTTAACCAATCAGTCTCCCTTTCTTCTGTGGACCTCCCATTATACCATTGACCTAGGATGTTTCCTTGGATTACTTTGACATCTTGAAGTTCCTGCCTTCTCTTTCTGAACACAATGACTAAAGGCCTGTGTTACCAATCCTGGCTTGGATGGTTTCAACCTCAGTGATTTAATAGAATGTTGGGATGAGTGTAACACATAGTTACACTTAACTATATTGAGAACTAATTTATGTCTGCGAGGCTGGTTTTCACTATCTGTTGCATAATGATAGAACTCCAATCTACTATGATGAGTATTAAAAACTCAATGATAAAGAAAACCAACAATTTTCTTTAAAATTAAAGGAGAGGATTTCAAGACAATCAACTGCAATTGAAGAATAATTTATATTATTATAGATAGGATGAGAGCCTGTTTCCTACCTACCATGACTATTTGCACTCAGTTTCTCATTCTCAATAATCCCATTGAAAGAGCTATGTTATTGAGGTAGAGAATGCCCAAATATCCTGTAGACACTAGGGAGGCAAGGTAAGCAGGTCTAGTATGTACACTAAGTTCCAGGTCAGCCTTGAATCATGCTGAAACTATTTGTTCAACTGAATAAAAGAGAGAACATAGGTTGAAAACAAAATTATTTTTAATTATTTATTTATCACAATTTATTCGTTTTGTATCCTGGCTGTATCCCTTTCGATCTCAACCCATTCCCTCACACCATCACCATCTCCCCCTGTGCACCTTCCCCAGTCCTCTGATAGATGGCTAAGGATAAAAAGAGAACATAATGGTTAAAACACAAATTATTAATGCAAACTGGAAATATATTAACATATTTATTCAGTGTGACTAATTTCAACCATTGATGAATACATAAGGTTATACTTTATCTTTCTTCCCACAGGTGAAATTTGCTAATTGAAGACATGATAAAGCGTTTAAATGCAGGCTTGTTGAAAACAGTTCACAGAGGGTTCTCAGTCCCTAAGGAACAGGGCCATGGAAGCTTCCATGCAAGAGACATGAGTGTGGGCAAAGAGAAGTGTGTGTAGAGAGAGGGAGAGAGAACAGAGAGGATAAAAAGGACAGGAAGATAAGAAACACACAAAGAAAGAGGTAGAGAAGAAAAGCATATAGAAGAAAACACAAAAAATCTAGCTCTACAGGGAAGAGCCTCTGGGAGAGGATAAGCCCATTCTACTGGACTGGAAAGATAAGGGTAGAGGTGGGGTATGCCAATCATGCTCTTTAGAAGGTAGGGACTGAGGGATGCTGTCAACGAGACAACTCAGCAGCTTGTCATGGGTGTGAAGCACAGCATATGATAAGTAAATCCTCCTTTAGGTTTAATAGGTTTACATAGAAAGCCAGAGATGCACAGAACTAAGTAATCTCACCATGCCATATATTAAAAACTTCCCATCTGTAAATTCCTCCCCAATTCTCAGCTTATTTCTTTCCTGCAAGGTATTCACATGACATAATGTTATTGAGCAGAAAATATCTCATCTGCTACGAAAATATCTCATCTGCTATGAATAGGTCTATTCAACAATGACATTCCAGAGGAGAATAAAATTACATGGAGTCCATTGATTTATTAGACCTAAGGGAGATATATGAATGTTTATTCAGAATATTGTTATCCCTGCCAGGTAGAGAAGTTACAGAGATGACAGAATTGGGACTGAGGAGATTTGAAGTCCATTTCGAGACCACCAAGTGTCAGCCTGTATGGTATTCTGACTGACATGTACACCTATCTGAGAAGACAAGGAAAGAGTGGAAGACCTGGAGAATTGACCCACCACAGCTGAGTAGGTACAGAGAATACAATAGAAGGTGCATGTCCTCAGGTACAACCCAATAATTAATTGCTATAATTAATTGTTGGGGGACTTTAATCCTGTCTTTAACATCCAAATCTCCTTCCCTTATAGTTCCTCCAGGCTCCACAGGACTCTGTAAATGCCTGATTTCTCTCACCTTCTATTGACATCTGTTTAAATTTCAGGATCCCCTGACAACAATCTCCACAGCATCTGGAGTCTTCACCATTCTGGGCTCCTAATTGAATGTTTGCATGCATCAGGGAAACAGAATACAATTCACTTCTGAAAAGTTGGTCTTCATGCCTACAAGTTATTTTTCTCTCTTTACATGAGGCATAATCTCAAGAAGGAGTACACCTGACACGTGTCCTTGTGGGCTCCCATTGCTGCCTATGTGAGATAAACTCAGATTGTGGCTTTTGGTCACGTAGTCAAGCACTTTTTAAACACGTGTACTGTCAGTTTCTGTCGTGATAATTTTTGAATACTTGAATACTTTTGTGGAGATATTGGCTCAGAAAATTCTTTCAGCACCAAGGCTAAGTTACTTTTTATGCTCTCAATCTTCTCTTTCTTCTGGGTCATCAGCGCTGAGATAAAGATGAATTTAGGATTAACCTTTCACACCTAAAAATGCTATTCGTGACACGTTTATGAGGCTAAATACATGGCTCAGCACCTAGGAGAACTGGCTGCACACTCTCATTTTCAAACAAATTTTATCATTCAAATTGCCCTGAATCCCTCAATTATTACATGACAATATGTTTACAATGTAAAAAGACTATATTTTATTGATGTAATATCTCAACTAATCTAATTTGAGCATCAGGGAAACAGACTTGTAGGAAAGGTTTTTGGTGTCCAAAGCTGGGAATCAGTCCTCAATCATCATATTAAGAAGGCCAACGGAGATCCTACAAACTTGTGTCCCACTTTGTACATATCTGTCATGGCCTAAAAGCCCATAAACACATTACTTACAGGTACACACTAGAAGTGTTTCTTTTTAAGTAAATATCCTTTCTGTTACATTATCTAGAATCTTTATACTATATATTTCCTATAGAATGCAGCACTTCAAGATGAAATGACAAATGGATGAGTAGGAGGAACATACAGAATCACAGAATGTCCAATCATATATACATGTTCATATCACATCAAGCTATGTAGTGAGTTGCAGTTGATTACTGATTAGACCACTTCATTACATCTCTAGGAAACATGAAAACACAAAGCCTTGAATTCCCATATTAAACACATTCATAGGGCTTCTCTTCAGTCTGATTCATTCATGAACAGGAAGCATATAGAAATGTACAAAGGTTTCATTATACTAAAAACATTCACAAGGTTTTCTCTCCAGTAGACTTTCTTTCAAAGGTTGAAAAAATGTGACATTCAAAGTGTTTACTGGTTATATTCATCGGGTTTCACTGCAGTATGAAATCTTTCATCCTTTTGGAGATCACAGCAATGTGCAAAGGCCTTACAATGTTGAGTATATTCATTGGGTTTCATTCCAGTATGAAATCTGTCATGCCTTTGGAGATCAATGTAATGTGTGAAGGCTTTACCACCTTGATTATGTTCACAGGGTTTCTCTCCAGTATGTATTGTTTTATTATTTTGGAGATTTCCGTTTCATGAAAACGCTTTCCCGCACAGATTACATTCTTATGGATTTCCCTCCAGTATGTGTTCTTTTATGCACTTTGAAACAACTGGGTTGTGAAAAGGATTTAACACAGTGATTACATTCATAAGGTTTCTTTGCAATGTGAATTTTTTTTCATATCTCTGAAGACCACTACTACACACAATGGCTTTACCGTTTTGATTATATTCGTAGGGTATTTCTCCATTATGTGTTCCTTTATGTCTTTGAAGACTATTAGGTTTTGAAAAGGCATTACCACATTGATTACATTCCTAAGGTTTGTCTCCAGTATGTGTCCTTTTGTGCACTTGGAGACCACTGGATTGTGAAAAGGCTTTACCACAGTGATTACATTCATAGGGTTTCTCCCCAGTATGTGTCCTTTTGTGCACTTGGAGAGCATTGGATTGTGTAAAGGCTTTACCACACTGATTACATTCGTAGGGTTTCTCTCCAGTATGAATTCTTTCATGTCTCTGGAGAGGACTACAACAAGCAAAGGCTTTACCACACTGATTACATTTATAGGGTTTCTCTCCAGTATGTGTTCTTTTATGCACTTGGAGTGTACCCAGTTGTGAAAAGGCTTTACCGCATTGACTACATTTGTAGGGCTTCTCTCCAGTATGTGTTCTTTTATGCCTTCTGAGATTTCCGTGTTGTGAAAAGGCTTTCCCACACTGATTACATTCATAGGGTTTTTCTCCAGTATGTGTTCTTTTGTGCATTAGAATACCAGTGGGTTGGGGAAAGACTTTACCATACTGCTTACATTCATGCTTCTCAAAAATATGTCTTCTTTCATTGTTGTAAAGATAATTGGGTATCTGTAAGATTTACCATAGTCATTACACTGATGAATCTATTTGTTGGTGTAAATTAAGTTTGCAATTTCGTGTAATTGTAAAATGAAGTTGCCTCTTAACCTTTTATCACTTTTCTTACATTTATAGTTACCCCCTTGACTGTGGGTGCTTTGTACCTTCCAAGATATCTTTGGTGGTAACAAACTTTATTACATGGCTCACTTATACCATCATTTTTATGTAAGTGGGTTTTCACATATTTAAAAAATACATAGGAGTCAGCTTTATCACAGTGACTGAATTCATAAATTTTTCTGTAGTTCGAGTCATACTACATTTGTAAATGTACCATAATAGACAGAAAAGTTTCCACAGGGACAGAAATTATACGGATTTTCTGTACTGAGAGTTTTTTTTGGTTGTATTCCCAATAAGTTTGGAAAACTAATTAAATATATTAATATAATTTATTAATAGTCCCCTGCTTTGCCTAGACTTTCTGAATGTGATACAAGTTTATGATTCATTATTTTTTAATAATGAATGAATGAACACATGAACAAATATAAACTTATAGTGTTGTCACCATCTTGCTTTCTCTTGTATACATGTATAAGATAGTTTAGAATGCAATAGGATAGTTTGGAAGCACATGGTGATATGCTTCTTGAAAATGCCTACTCAGAAAAAGCAGGCTTTTCTGGATCCTTGCAAAATGTATCTCAACAAAGATGTAATGATGGAGATGTACAAGAATATCATAGCTATGGAGGACACACTGAATATTCTTTAACGACTAACTAATAATTTTATTATGAATAATTATTAATAAATTCAATGTAAACTTGCACCACATTCAGAAAGTCTACTCAAAGTAAGGACTACTACATATATTCTAATTGTTCTGGGAGAGTGAGGTATGTTTCTTCTTTCCAGATCCTTACCCTCACATGACTTGTATGAATTATGACAAAGGATATACCTATTAAAAGAAGAATAACAAATGAAAGATTACCAAATCCACAGAGTTTGACTCATTGCTTGTCAAAGATATGTGCTATTGTGATTATGGTTCCTCCACAACAATATTCTTGACTCTCCTATCTTCTGTGTAAATTAGCTTAGCAACTTCAAGGATTTGAGTAAAATCACCTTTGCTATGGAATATTTTCTCACAAGGAGGTTTTGAACATTAAATTATCACCTATTCAATAAATATGCCTTTTGCAGTATGATTGGTATGATACTCAACAGATAGGAATTTTACAGAGTATCTAAAAAGGGATATGAGTAATGATTTATCATTTTTATAGAGGAATTTTAACACTGCATTTGTAAAGTTAACCAGAATGAACACAACAATTTCCACAGGGCCAGGGATATTCTGTAGTGTGATTTCTTTGGTTATATTCTCAATGAGTTTGGTCAAGTAATTAAGTATATTAGTTTAATTTATTAATAGTTCCCTGTTTTGACTAGACTTTCTGAAAATGATGGGAGTTTATGATCCAGTTGTTATTAGGAACCAATGAATGAACACATGAAAAAATATTAATTCATATGTTAATCGTTATCATGCATTCTGTCATTCAGAAGTATAGTATAGTTTAGAATGCCCTAGGAAAAAATGGGGCAGCCACACCCAAGACGAGTACATGAATGGAAATATACAAGCTCAGGGCTGAAATAAATAAACTGGAAATAAATAAAACAATTCAAAGAATCAATAAAACCAAGAGATATTTTTTGTTTTATTGTGAAAATCAAGAAGAAAAACAAACCCTTACCCAAACTAACTGAAAGGCAGAGAAAAACTATACAAATCAGCAAATTCAGAAACAAAAATGGAGACATAACAACAAACACAGAGGAAATCCAAACTATCATTACATCTTAGTACAAAAGCGTATATGCCAGAAAATTTGAAAATCTAAATGAAATGTACACTTTTCTTGGTAGACTCCATTTGCCAAAATTAAATCAAGATCAGGTAAATAGACTGAATAGTATTATATTTCCCTCCCAAATAGAAGTAGTCATTAAAAGTCTCCCTTCCAAAAAGAGCCCAGGGTCTGATGGTTTCAGTGCAGAATTCTAGCAGACCTTCAAGAAGAACTAACTCCAGTTCTCTTCAAACTATCCCACAAAATAGAAAAAGCAGGAACATTACCAAACTCATTCTGTGAGGCCACAGTCACATTGATACCTAAACTACACAAAGGCCCACCAAAAAAGAACCTAAGTCCTATCTCCTTTATGAAACTAAAAGCAAAAATACTAAATAATATACTTGCAAACTGAATCCAAGAACACATAAAGATATCATCCACTAAGACCGAGTAGGCTTCACCCCAGGTATGCAAGGGTGGTTCAAAAGAGGGAAACCCATCAATGTAATCCACCATATAAACAAAGTGAAAGAGAAAAAAACATATGGTCATCTAGATTCCAAAATAGCATTTGACAAAATCCAACACCCATTCATGTTTAAAGTTTTGGAGTGATCAGAGATCCAAGGCACTTACCTAAAAATAGAAAGGCAATATACAGCAAGCAGTTAGCCAACATCAAACTAAACCCAGAGAAACTTAAATCGATCCCACTGAACTCAGGGACAAGGCAAGGCTGCCCACTCATTCCATATCTCTTCAACATAGTACTTGAGGTCCTAGCTAGAGCAATAAGACAACTAAAGGAGAGAAGAGGATACAAATAAGAAGGGAAGAAGTCAAAGTATTGCTAATCACAGATGATATGATAGTACACATGAGTGACCCCAAAAAATTGAACCAGAGAACTCCTTCAGCTGATAAACTCCTTCAGCAAAGTGGCTGAATACAAAATTAAGTTAAAATAATCAGAAGCCCTCCTGTATACCAAAGACAAAAGGGCTGAGAAAGAAATTAGGGAAACAACACTCTTTACTAATGACATGAAGTACCTTGGTGTGACTCTAACCAAGCAAGTGAAAGACCACTTTGAAAAGAAAAACAACTACAACTTCCTGAAGAAAAAAATTGAAGAGGATATCAGAAGATGGAAAGATCTTCTGTTCTCATGGATGCATAGGATTAACATACTGAAAATGGACATCCTGCTAAAAGCAATCTACAGATTCAAGGCATTTCCTTTCAAAATAGCAACATCAATCTTTGCAGACCTGAAAAGAACAATTCTCAACTACATATGGAAAAAGAAAAAAAAAAACAAATTGCCCAAATGATCCAGTACAACAACAGTTTGTCTGTAAGTATCTCCATCCTTGATCTCACGCTATAGTACACAGCCATAGTAATAAAAACTACATGGCATTGGCATAGAAACAGAATGGTGGATCAATGGAACCAAAGAGAAGACTCAGAAAAAACCCCACACATCTATGATCAGTGGATTTTTGACAAGGAATCCAAAACCATACAATGTAAAAAAGACCAGCACCTTCAACAAATGGTGCTGGTCTAACTGGATATCTACCTGCAGGAAAATGCAAATATATCCATACTACTCACTCTGCACAAAATGAAAGTACATCAAAGATATCAACATAAAACCAGACACACTAAATCAGTTAGAAGGAAAAGTAGTGGCAGAAAAGCCGACACAATCAGAAAAATATTTGGCAGAATATGATACATGCATCTCTCACAAGACAGTAATGGAAATGAGCTTCTTAAGGGGTACTACATGGAGAGAGGAGGGAGTTTTACTGGGATAGTAATAGAAAGACAGATTGGAAGTAGGGAACTGAGGTCAAGATCAAATGAGCCAGAGAATAAAAAAGCGCCTGAAGATTGGAAAAGATGGATGGAGTTAGTTTGAGACTATACAAAGAAATTAGGTGACAGTAGAAGGCCAGATTTAATAAGGAAGCTAGGAGAGGAGTTTGAGCCAGAAAACCTGAATTGAATCAGCCATCTATGAGCTCACAAAGAACAAGATAGGGTGTGCCTATTGAGCAGGAATTCTCAGAGGCCAAAAAACTCCTAGGATTAAGGTAGGTTGTATGGAACCTAGAATCTGCCCTGCCCAGGCCTAGGGTAGCAGACAGAGGGGCAGTAATCTTTGGAGACCATGATTTCTAGGTTGAATAAAAGTCCTTTTTACAGTAATATCTGTTTAGCAAAATTTTCACTGTCTTCATTCATATCAAACTGCCTTGAAAACAAAATAACAGCTTACATTGAGGAACATGAAGTTGGGAGAATTTAATATTCCTTAATACTCTGGAATATTGGATTCTTTACTCTACTGCCTTCCTTTAAAACTCCTGGGACACATTGAAAATTTTTCACAGGCATATTTATATCAACTTCCATGAGATAATTACCTTCCATATCTTCTCGAACTTTGACACTGTTCTTCAATATTATGGTCTTCCCAATTGTAGCCTAAAATATATACCAGAAAGAGTTGATATTTTACTGAAAATTAGGGAAAATTTAACTTTCTCTCTTCAGTGAACTTTAGAAACATGATTGATTTATTCTCCCTCATTCCAAATAAAATTACATAAGAGCAACATTGAGAAAAATCAACAATAGATGTCCACTTTAACCAAATAGTGAAAGAAAATTCAGTGTCTTACCTATGGCTGTAAGGTGCTTGTAGGTCTCTATCATCACATCTTTGTAGAGACTCTTCTGGGAAGGATCCAGCAAAGCCCACTCTTCCTGAGTGAAGTACACATTCACATCATCATAGGTGATAGAATTCTAAATTATCCCAAACATGGGTATTAGAGAAAGCACAATAGTGGCAAGAATGTAAAAGTAAACTTCATCGACAATATATCCATATAATTCTGGATCTTCCCTGACTTATCTCCTGACAGAGAAGTTCTGATGTACTCATCTGGTCATTTTAGAAGTAAACTAAATGAGGAGGTTCATCTCATTTGGAACACTTTGAATAGAATTTAGCCTTACAAGAGAAATGTCAATTAACAGACATAAAGTAAGCAAGTCAAGGATGCTGATGAACAGTACAGACCTCAGATCACAGAATTTGTATGCATCATTACTAACTACAATAATTATGGACAAGCAGGACGTATTGGCTCATGACTTTAATTCCAGTAGTCAGGAAGCAGAGGTATGTGTATCTCATTTAGCTGGAAGCCTGTCTGGCACCAAAACACATTTCATGACATCCAGTTGAGGTAGAGATAAGGCCTTCATCGCTGCAAAAATCATTCAATTAAGAAAGAGTCAAAGAACTCCATGGTATTTCTGAAGTTCCTACAAAGAATTATATACTCAATACAGTTCTGTATTTATCTTCCAGAATCCTGAAGTGTCCAAGTTTAAACTCTAATATTAATGAGAGCTTACTAAAAGGAAATGCGTGTTCAAACAGGTACAAATGGACAGATGAAAACATTAGTACTGGAATAGCTGGTCATAAATGAGCAACGTAAGGCAGTAGCGGTGGATCAGCAATGAAAAGCTCTTGTTGGTCTTGCCAATAACTGGGCTCAATTTCCAGTGCTTACATTCAGGCTCAAAACTACCCATTACTCCAAATTCTGAAGTTCTGAGGCCATTGACTCACTATTGTGAGGACCAGGTACACAAGAGGTGCATAGTCAAACATACAGGAAAAATACTACTCGTGTTACTTCATTTAAAAATTCAAAACAAACACAAGAGGTAGGAAGAATGTTACACACTTGCAATTCAATGACACAGAAGTCTCAGGCAGTATTAATGTCATGAGTACATGACATCCCGAGGCAAAGAATATACTCTCTGGCAAATATTAAAACATAAGGGTGGATTTGGATCAGCACAATAGCATATGCTTGCATGGAGTCTAAGGTGGTATACTGGGAATCTTCCCCAATATCTTTGTTAATTGAAACCCAATTCTCAGGATCTTCCCTAGTGCTCTAACTAAACACATGTGGCTCCTTTCCCTCCATACCATCCTGAACACATAACACCATGAATACACTAGCCAAGCAGGCCATTAAATAGCAACACTCATCCAACACACTTTCTGAAACTTCAGAGTGCTAACAGAACCCCAAGAACAAAATTCCCACACATCATTTCAGCACTTAGTCCTATAATTGCCCCAAACCCAGATGCCTAGACACCAGTTTAGGAATAGATTCAAGAAGAGTCAGGCAATATGTCAACACCTGAGCTCAGCTATATTACCACAGCTGGGACTAACTATCTGAAAATTACAAAACTTTTTACAGAAACATAAAGGAATATATCTTCTCATCATTTCATGAAACATCCTCTATAATTGACCACATACTCAGACACAATGTAAGTCCTAAGAGCAAATTGAAACAACATCCTGTATCCTATCAGATCACCATGGCTTAAAGCTGGATGTATATATAGCATCAGAAAGAACACAAAACTTACAAACTCATGGAAAGTGAATAACCTTCAACCAAGTGAAAAAATGGTTTCAAACAGAAAAAAAAATATTTAAAGAGTATAAAATTCAATGAAAACGAATACATATCACATGAAAACTCATGGAATATAATGAGGAATAAAAAATGATGCTAAGAGGAAACTTCATAGCACAAAGTGCCTACATAAAGATATTAAAGAGGATTCATACCATCAAGGTAACAGCAGATGTGAAAAGACTAGAACAAAAATATGTAATCACATAAAAGAAGTAGACATCAAGAAATTATAAAATTTAGGTAAAAAATAAAAAAAGAGAAAGAATCCATGAAATAAAGTTTTGGATTTTTGAGAAAAATCAACAAGACAGACAAACTTTAGTCAAAACTAACTAAAAGAGAGAGAGAATATATCAAATCACAAAATCAGAAACTGTATTAAGAATTTTTGTTTCTTTAAAATCCCACTCATGTTATGTGAATGTGTTTTTCTATTATCCCCAGGTGTGGAGCATGAGGCTGCTTCAGTTTGTCCACAGCTCTTACTTATGATTGTCTCTAGGAGGCTTGCGGTTGTGCCACCTGCACATAGTTTAATTCTGAGTCTTCTGGAGAAGGTACATATACAGAGCCATGAGAGGGCCTGGGGTCTTTGAAGAAAAAAGAAGCTGCTGCTCTTCCTGATGCTATTCACCCACACTGCTTCTCTGTTTGTCACTGCTGGTTTGTTGGACTGCTGGATATCCTGGTGACTAACAGGTATTGCCCCAAAGAACCAGGCCCCCCTAAACCTCACAGAGCAACTTAAAGAGACTTATAACTCTTTCCCTTCTAGCTTTTGTTCTCTTTTACCTAGCTGGGGTGTTAGAAGGAATAAGGTTTGGAAGGGAGGTAGAGTTTTAGAAATGAATAAATGAAACAGTTTTAATATAATAGTTCCATTTGCTGTTTGAGTGGACTTCTAGAATCCAGATGACAGAGACTGGTAATGCCCTAAAGAAGTCTATGACCCTAACCAGAATTTAGTAGCTGTAGAGATACAAGCTCCTTGTTTGTACTAACCTGTTTCTCTCCTGTCTAGGGCAGTTGGGTGGAAGGGAGGTAGAAGCATTTAAGAACCATAAATAAAGTAGGTTTTTGAAACAGGAAAGCCTACAGTTTTGGTCTCAGCAATATGAAATATAAATCCTTGTTGAAAAAAAAAATAACCTCATGTCACATTTTGTGTTTTCTTGCCGTAGCTTAAATTGTGGCCTCCCTGATCATTTCATTCCAAAGCAACACTTTTGCTTCTACTGGGGGAGGATGAGAGATCAGGGGACTCAGAAAGCACAAACCATCTCAGCGTTGCCCTTCCATTCTATGAACAGACAGAGCCTGGTAAAGAAGTAGTTTAGTAAAATGTTCCACTCTCCATGGGTACATGTTTATTTTACAAGTCACAGAGTCCTGCATGTATACATTTCATTACCCTATCACTGTCCAATGCAGCCATTTTTACCTCACAGCTGATAATTCTTGCTGCAAGCCTCAGTCAAACGCAAACAGTAACAACAACTGAAGCTTAAAGGAGCTATGAATTTGAAAGAAAGGAGTGGCAAATGGGAGGGGAATGAAAAAATAAAAATTAAGTAACAATGCTCTTCCTAGGTATGGTGGGGAGAAAGTTTATTATAGATAGAAAGGCACACACACAGGCCGGAACATCCGGGAGAGCCCAAGGTGAACACAACCTTGAGCCATGAGAGGACAGGGAGGAGAGGAGAGGGGCACGCCAAACCATGAGACTATCACAAGGCAGCTGGGTTAAGGGCCCGAATCCTGGGCTAGAGGGCAGTGTATGCCAGCCATGTCCTATAAACAGGTAGGGACTGGGGGATGCTGCGCAAACCTGGTAGCTAATTCTGCTCTGAACTGTTCCATAGGCCCCTCAGCCATTTGTCCCAGGATTTCAGTCTTAACAGTGCCCAGGTCGCCACATCCAGTCTGGTCACAGTCCATCCCAGTTCTCACAAGTGGGACTCAGATAGCTCAGCAATACTAAGGCTAGGACAAAGGACCTCACAAGCAGCTGATGGCTGTGGGTTCCTGCCCAGCCCCCGAAGGACCAACCACACCAGCTCCTCCTGTTAAGCCTCCTGTTCTACCACATTCGGAGCGGCAGCCACACACTCACCATGTTGCCTCTTTGGAAGTCGCCTGAAATCCGTTCACAGGACCCAGCAGTTGAGCTCAGACCACAGCACGTCGACCATTCCAGACAGCTCGGCTTCCAAACCAAACCTCGAACTTGGCACCCGGAAGAACCTTCCTCTTCCTCTGAGTACAGGATTCGTCTGGAAGTCCTGATTGGCCAGTGAGTCTTGAGCGACATGAGCACCTCCCATAGGGTCACAGTGTACTGAAGAGACAAAGCATAGTGCTTCCTGGCCCAGGAGGAATGAATGTATGTTTGCTAATTACAAAGAGCAGTTAGGGCCTGGCTTAGGGAGGGAGCTCAGTAGAATCCTATGCTCTGGGCAGGGACTTTGGATCTATGATTTGACCTTTGGGTGCATATGTGGAGAATCAGGACCACACGTTTCCCAAATTGGCAGAGATTTTTCAGTAGATTTGTTCCTGTTGTATAATAACGTACCCTTCCACCTTTCAGCTCTCTGCAAGCTCTTACTCCTCCTGGAATCAAGATGAATAGCTTCAATAGCCAGTTATTCAACTTGCAGCGGAGTGAACAATCTGTCCACAGGCAGAAGGCTATCACGAATATTAACTACTAAAGAGCGATTTTAGGAAACAAAATGGGATTGTTTTTCTGTGACTTCACACTGGTTCAGGTTAACTGAGGCTACTTTTCACCTGGCAGGTATGAGATAACCTTGGGGGAAAACCAGGAAACAGATGATACAGAATTTGGAGCATGTGTATCTTCCTCATGATAAGGTTAGTTCTTTGTTCTGACGCCTGATTTGTTCCTCTATAGGCCACACAGGACATTTATTGATCATGTACAACTGATTACCTCACTTCATATTGTTACTGTCAACTACTGTCACAGCAAGAAAGCTCTCTCCCTCTTTCTTGCCCATTCCCTTCGGTGCTGTGAGTTTAAAAGCTCCAATACTGGTCAATTATCTCACTTCGTACACAGTTCCTCCTTTATTTGTAAGGCACCAATAAAAGCCAGAGAGGTTGGAAAAACTTCAGTGCCTTATAGGTCCTAAAAGACCACTGAACCCCTTCTTATCTCCACTCTAAAACTGCCCATCAACCCCAGCCTTTCCCACAGATGAGATTCTCCCTATGAGAACTTGGCCTTTCTGCTCATAAAGCCCTGGTACTAGGCAAGGAGGTTCCTGGTCTTAGCTGGGCTAAGACCCTGATCTGCAGTCCTATTTGGTTGACGAACCACTAGCCACATGGTCCAGTTCCATTTCCCCTTTCTCATGCACAGGAATGGCTTCTTCATATTCTCTTCTCTTTGGGAAACATCTAGTTTCTCCACTGATATTTGCCCTACTCAAATGTCTCATACCAAGGAACACTAAGAGTGATCAGAATGTAAAAGCGATTCCCCGTATTTCTTTTCTCAAACTCCTGTATCTTTCTCTCTTCCTGCTAGCCCACTAAATAAAAATACTCTCTTGTTTTTTTTTATACTCTCAAAAGAAATGTGAAAATTAAACTGTAAACCTTAAGGTGACGACATGGTATGAAAAATTTAGTCATAATTAATTCTCTATTTTATCTCTTTTTAGATAAGGACAGAAAAAACTCTCATTTTAAATTGGTATGGATTTTTCTAAAAATTCCAAGTTATATTTTACAACATGCTCTACAATATTCTCCAAACCTGGTCCAACATATTTTTTATATGATGCTAAAATTTCAAGGTTATAAAAGTCTATTCAAATTAGCTAATTTAAAATGTATGTCTAACTGCCTGTGACTTTATCTATTCCTAAATTAATAAATAAATGCTATTATTCCTGCCATGAGCTGCCTGTGATCCGGATATACCACTAGGCTTTCTGGCTAATGCATTTGGTAAAATTAATTCAAAGGTAATTTTAAAATTGCTTTATAATGTTCTACTATAATGTTGTTTATTCTAAATCTCACAACTTGAGGGTTAGTAAGTAAAAGTTTTGGCCAAAATACCTTTAAACTATATAATATAGTTCCAAGCATACTATAAATTAATATCTGTTAATTTGAGAGTCATTTAGTTATTCATTTTAAAACTTGGTCATTATGCTATATCTTCACTATCAAGGTTAAAATATTCTTTTTCTTATTTTCTAAATGTAAAAACATTATTGATCTACAATACAGCCTTAGACTTGTATAAGTTATAGACTATGTTTATGACCTTTAAGGCTCTACCTTGACAGGGAAAAAACCTAAAGCCCTAATATTTGATGGTTAACAAATGCAAGTTAACAGATCACACAGGATCAATTGTTCAAAGATGTCCAAAATTATATTTATAGTCCTACAGATGCAAACATGGTCTCACTGCAATCTTAATTAAACATCTAAGGATGGTTCCTGAGTCACCATATAGGATCTGGTAAAAAGAATAAGAGAGGTGCCTTCCTGACAGGCTCATCTATGGCTTAAACTGTGCTCAAGATCTTGGATGCTGCTATGAGACTGTTGGCATTCCCACACAGAAAACAAGAGGTCTTCAGTGCCCCATCCAGTGGGGGTATAGCCAAAAGTCAACTCTGCCAGGTGACTGCTTGAAATACAGCCAAAGGGGACACTGGTCCCATGGCTGCCTCAACAAGCTATGACTACCTGCTAGCAGACTGGCTTCTGGTAGTCAAAATGCTCCCATGCATGCTTTTTTTCTATGCGTAGGCATGGAGGCTCAACCAGTACAAGAGCCACAGATACTTCCAGCCTTCCTGCTCCTTGGCCTGGTAGAGAACAAATGGCTCCTAGATTCATCAGCCCCTACCACCCTTGCCCAGCCCACGGTAACACTTAAGGTCTGTTTTGACCTCACACTAGAGTTCCTTGGTCATATTATCAATGTCTGTGTTGGGAGACTTCAGATGCCTTCTCAGTTCTCTTCATATGCAGGAGACCAGGCCTTAATCCTCACTGGTAGAGTTGTAAGGTCTAGGTAGTCTAGTTTGCTTCAGGCTCAAAAAATAAGCCTCAGATGTAACCTTTTGCCATCCCTTTGGCTAAAGAACAATAAATGTTCACAAAAGTCTCACATATGTCTCATGCTAAGTAACTAGATACAAAGGCCGATGGAGAAGAAGTTTAAGTTATAAAGCTTCTACAAAATGTTTGAGGGTCTAAGAAAGTGTTTTAAGGTTGGTAAATGCAAGTTATAAATGTTTGAGGGTCTAAGAAAGTCTTTTAAAGTTGGAAAAGACAAATTATAAGTGTTTGAGGGTCTAAGAAAGTGTTTAAGATTGATAAATATAAACTTAAAAATGGGTTAAGCCTGTTTGCATGATGTATAAGCGTAGTAAAAGTTAAGACCAAGTGAGCTTTTGTCCCTTCTACTTCATGAAAGGCTTCTGCCTTTCCGAATCTCACCTTCAAGAATGTTGATGCAGATAACACAAAGGTGTATGTCTACCACCTTTTCTAAAATGTGTATTTCAATGCATGTTACACTGGAGATGCTACCATGTGTAAAGTTTTATCTCCTTTATAAAACTTAAGAGGGATCCTTGTAAGCTGCAGAAAAGCCACCTGAACCCACCTCTCAGATCAATTAGGCTCCAGATAAGTACTGGACCTATTTTCTATCTTAAAATGTGGGATTCCTCCCTCTCCCTTCCCTGGTTTTGGAACTCCTCCTTTTTGGCTACCCAGTTGCTATATCCACACATCCAACACCAGTTAACTGATGCTTTTCCTTTCCATGTTCTGCAGAAATGTTCCCATTTGTCTGAGAGACTGATGGGTATCTTTCCATTTTCCTGGGAAAAGGAGGAATCC